>NC_072732.1:197261883-197561883 GCF_026930045.1 Uloborus diversus | reverse complement strand
AATCTACGTACCAAATTCCAACTTTTTAGGACGTACCGTTCTTGAGTTATGCGGCATACATTTGCACATACGCACATAGAGATGTCTCGAGAAAACTCGTTGTAATTAACTCGGGAATCGTGAAAATGGATATTTCGGGCGTCTATACATTCTTATGTATATATGCACGTATAGTCGGGTCGAAAAAAGAAACAACAACAACATTTATTCGAGGGAGAGCAAAATGAAAATTAAGGTCGATTTTTGAGTGAAATTGTTTTCACGAATAAAATATTTCCTTTTTTGTAAAATAAAATAAAAAGCTGTTGGAAATCACCATCGTGTTTTAATAAAATAGAAGCAAACAAAAAAGAAAAATTTTGAAAGAACACATTAAATTAACGCAACAAAATCTTGAGGGTCTACAAAAAACAATCAGCAATGAAATGTTAAAAAACGAGCAATCCGAATGCTATAAAACTGTCACTTCATCAATATCTAATTCCCCAACGTTTCACTAATCTATGCAAGCATAAAATTATTTTTCCAAAAATTCAAATAACTTAAGCATTAACAGGAAAATTTTACAAAACGATTAAAATATTGCCGAAATATACACAGCATAAACTACCCTTTAAATTTTCTCTGTTTTCCCCGATTAACTCTGACAAAACAAGCTTTTGTGCATTCGTGCTGTTAAAATTTTCATTTTTAACGGAAACATGTCAAAACTATTTTCTTGTAATCGCCATTAGAGAAAGTTTTACAAAAATACGCTTTCATTTCTGTTTCAGATCTTAATCTTCAAGCTCATTTTATCTGAATTTAAAGATAATATGTATTGACAGAACTTGCTTTTTATGCTTCTAAAAGGGTGCGCTAATAAAAATAAATGCGATTTCTATAGAGCCTATATAAAAAAATGTTTTATTTTTAAGTGCATGAAATTAAAGAAATAAATGTTGTTTGTGATGTTGGTAAGAAGCAGACGTACCAAAGAGAAAAGAAAAGAAAAACTCATAACGACGCGGAAAACAGTTAATAAATAATTTTCACTTCTTTCGTTTCATGTACTTCTATTTAAAATGCTAATCATAGCATATGAATGAATTGGAGGTGTACCCTTATAATATAGAGTGGCTAAGGGGGAGGGGGGCGATAAGATGAATAAACAAATTAGACTTTTAACATAAAGTTTTGTAGTTTAATGAAATGTGTTGCGCAGAATTTTTATAAGATGAAGCAAATGTTAAATCTTGAATATTTTACAAATTTGTGGATTTTTTTTTCGGATCTAGAAAATTTAGAAAGCTTCATTTCAACCGGCGTAAAGAAATGTGAAGTTAAGAGATTTTTTTTCATAAATATGTTTTACATGTTGTAGTTTATTAGTCCAGTTAAGTCATCGTCGAAGTTCAGCATAACAGTGCAATTGTACTTTTAAAACATTGATGAAGAAGGGAGCACTTTTTGTGCTATGCGTATAAAAATGCACTGTAATAAGTCTAGACTTCAATTTTGGCTCTAATTCCCTGTAACAGTATAATTGTGCCTTTTGGGCTAAAATGTTTGCTTTGTATAATATATGCAATTAGTATCGATTTAAGTTTTGACTTAGTACCATTATACGAGGGCTGTTAGAAAAGTAAGCAACAATTTTAGTTCCTTTTACGTAGTAAAGGAAATATTGATAAGGAGGTATTTACATAGTGAGGGAGGACGCGAAAAGAATTTATTGCCAATTTTGGCACAGTTTTCCATTTTACTCATCCCTGGATGTATGTTGAGAGGTATTTCGAACCTACTACACGTGCATATATGTCTAAGAACCAGTAGACACCATAAACATCCATGTTGACTATCCCCGAGTGAATTACCACGAGTTTACTCGTGGCGTCTGTATGTGCGTAAATAGGTATTACGTATGTACTTATCTCACAGAACTAAAAAACGGTATGTCATAGAAAGTTGATCTTTTGTATGTAGACTCCGAGTGGGGTCTAGCTGTGAATCTCCCCTTTTGGTTGTATTCAGATGTTCTAAAACTGGTCTTTTTCACCTTTTATGGGGGAAATTCAGTGTAAATATCAATGCAAACTGAAGTGATGTTATAATCTGGCAAAAACTTGGCTTATATCGTCAAGCTTTTGGTCGCCAAATATTGTCACCAAGTTGGCAACAAATTTGGCGATAAAATTTTTATTTGAATCTTGGTTTCAATTTGCCACTGTTGGCGATTTTTAGAGACTTATCCGTTGAATCACGGTAAAATTGGCAATATTGGAAAAATTAATCTTTGTAAAACGCTTCATTGCATCAGTTCGTTTCGTGACAAACTAGGGGTGAAAATATTGATATTTCCTTACTCACTCCAAGGTACTATTATCATTAAATTGGTGTAAAAAGAAGTCACATCAATTCGGTTTTTTTTTTTTGAGCAATCACGATTGTTTAATGCTTTCATTTGACTGCTTTGATGTCCTATGATTTTACTTTCCCACCAGCACCCTCTGCACCCCCACCGTCGACCGGCCGCCTTACGATGCTGCTCCTCTAGAGAAAACAGTCTCCAGGTTGCGTCAATATCCTACATTTACACGCATACATACACGCACGTACACACAGACACAAACACATACGCACACATACATACGCCTACACACATACACAAACACATACACACACGCATACATACATACACCTACACATATACACACACAACTACCCACACACTCATGCCCGCACACAAACACATATGCCTACACACATACACATCCCCCCACACACACTCATACCTGCACACAGACACAAACACACATGCCTACACACATACACATCCCCCCCATACACACTCATACCTGCACACAGACACAAACACACATGCCTACACACATACACCCCCGCCCTCCCACACACACACACACACTCGTGATTGCGAAAAACATACTTTGAATTCAAGAGGTCAAAATTCAAATTATTTAATTTTTTTTTTTTTTTTTGTAAAAACCTGAAGGATTTGAATTAAGCGTGCTTGCATGAGCCGACTTTGAATCTTTATAGCGTCAGTAGCCGGTACCTTCAGTAAACCGAGTTTGACTGAATTAAGGTGCAGGGCTCTCGTTGGATTTTTTTTTTATCATAATTCAAGCCTATAATTCAAGTCATGAAATGCAGATGGTTTTCCGTGACGATTTTTACGCACATTTCTCTTGCTTGAATTTGAAGTTTTGGTGAAAAATCAAAATCCTGTAGGCTTCTTATTCTCCGTATATGGCCTTTTGCGGCTTCTGCTTACTCTCAAATGCAAGAAAAGATTCAATGGCTAGTAATGCTCCTGTCGTTAGGTCATTTTACTTGAAATTACAAAATTTGGCTATAGACCTACACGCTAACTCGGTCAATTTTTGTTTACCAGTGCCTGACGCCATTGATAGATGGGGAAAAAAAAAATCACGCGTGCGCAAGAAGATGCACAGTCGAATTACGCAAGCACGTTTGATTCATATCCTTCAAATTTTTACTTAAAAAAATAAACAAAAAACAATCAAATCGAATACTTTTCAAGCAATCCTTTGTACAAAGTATGCAGCAGTGCTTTTTGCCTTTTCCATGAGGATGATAACTGGTATTGCTTTTATGAAAATTCTAGTGGTTATTCAATAGTATCTTAAAAATAAAGTGTTAATCGAAATCCAAAGATATAAATTTAGTAGACGAATGTTTCAATCCATTTTCTCAGAAATTTTGGAAGTTCTTGCTATTAAACATTTAATGGTTGTCTTCTTAAAAATATAGTGTTATCAGAATTACAAGACAAAATTCAGTAGAATTATCCTTCAAACTCATTTTCTCAGAAAGTGAAAAACTAACTGCTGTTGAATGTTTAATTATTCAGACACTGTTTCCAATTAAGGTTGCGATGCACAATTTGCTATGACAAAACAAAAATATGCAGGTAGTTCCATACCTCTTTTCAAACCGTTAAAACATCATTTAGAAAATATTGCTTGCTCCACCAAAATACAAATAGATACATTTGCAGAAAATGACCAAAGAGGAGATTACAACATAACAATACTTACCAAAATCGTATAATATTAAATAATCTTTAGAGTTAATGTAGCAAACATAATTCATCCCACATTTTAATCATTTTTAATTTTCTGATATATCTAATAACTTCAACCGTTTTTAAATCTTAAAGCAAGCTAAAAACGCTTCCGCAGTGATTTCGAAGTTGCTATTTCCATTTGCACTAACAAATCCTCTTAACTCTATAGCCTACGCTATTTTTATACATATGACTGAGTCAAACAAATGCTGTTAAATCCTTTTAGGAAAGAACAATTGAGCATTTTTCTTCTTTTTTTAGAAACGATTTTTCGTACTTCTGCGCATTTTAAAAATGATTTATTTTCTTTCCCTTAGTTTTGAATTTTTAATTTAGCCTGTTTCGATTTTTGCCTATGCTGAAGTGTTACTACTTAACAAATTAGTGTAGAGGGGTTAAAAATATTTCAGTTGTATTGAATTTCCTTTCCTTTTATCCAGTGTAGGAAAATATTGTACCTCACAAAGTTATCAGCTTATGTTAACTTAACACTATTGACTCTTGATCTCATTACTAAGTTTATCTTTTTTAATACATAAACCAGTTCATTTCTTTTGCTGCTTTGGCATTGGGTTCCTTTGATCTAAGACACACGTTCATGCATTATACATTGACAAAGAAAAAGAACTGGAGATGAATGTAAAGAAAACAAGAAGAACCGGAATAGAATCGATAAAGAATTAATGTGATAAAAACACTATCACTCTCTCAAGAGACTTGTGTTTCTCTTTTCTCTGCTCTGTTTAACCGATTTGAACATTTTCTTTTTGGATAAATGGGAGAAAGAAAAGTTTAAAAGCATCCAAATGGCAACAGTTAAATGTGATCTAGTAACAGCATCAGTTGTTGATAGACTTGAGTGTTTTTGGGTGTGGTACTAAAGTTCGACCCACATTTTGGAGATTCTGTTCCTGATGTTTGTGACTGCTGTTGGTATAATGAAAATTATGCTTAAGAGTCTTAAATTCAGAAAGTTTTTTTTTGCCTGATTTAAAAAAAAGTAGAGGCGCTCTTATTTGGTAAGTTAGACAACTTTATTGTAATCACTTTATTTCTTTCGGTGCTTTTTTTTCTGTTGGCTATCCAATCATGAAACGAACAATTTAAGGTTGCTTCTGTTTTAACAAAGCAAAAGCCACGATTCAAAGGAGCATTGCATAAAGCAACAATAAAGGGCACTTCAAGGGCGGAAGAGTGTTATGTGTGTACAATTAATTAATATTTGGAAATGCACTTCGTTATAAAGACCAATGCATTTTATTTAACAAAAAATGTATGTGTTACTAACCATTTTAACTTAATTCCCATCTTCCTTTACATCTGTTGCCTCTCAAACAATACTATTTATTTGGCACGTTATGGTTATTATTTTAGCAGAAAGCACATTACTTTCGGTTACGATAAAGTTGAGAAAAAATATCTGTAATAAAGAGGTAAAAGAATTCTAGAAATATTTTATTTAAAATATTATTTACGACTTCTCAATTTAAAATCTTGCCCAAGGATGGCAGAATTCTGAATGGTACCTTGATAACTCATTTGGTTTTTAAAAGGTACAGCAGTTTACAACATGTAGCTTTGCTTTTCTTTTATTGCTTTATTTTTTAAAGTGCAAGAAGCCGCGAAATTCAAAATTCATATATAAAATTAATTATAAATGTAAATGTATAATTATAATATAAAATCATTACGAATGTAAAAATGAAGTTCGTAAAAAATATATAAATCTTACGTAAGATTTATATGACTTTCCTTGCCATTATTATTTTGCAATAAGGGGTTCAAATACCTATCAACAAAGATTTCTTCTCATAGTTTGAACCCCAGTTCATATTACTTCTAAAAGCACATAGGAACATTTTTCTTTGTGGAGTTTTGGAAATCGGCGGCAATGGAAAATTTAAGTTGAAGTATTATTTCATATACTAAAGTAAAAGGGTAAAATAGCGTGATTATATACTTTTTTTTTTGCAAAAAGTTTTGGTTTAAGACCATTTAGTTATTGAAAGTGAAAGAAGAAAATTATTAAAGTAAAAACTGCGTGATGAAATTTTCGTAGAATGGTCATTCAGTTGTAACATTAAATCCGGAATAAACATCATTTTGCACAAAATTTAAAATAACTAATGATATTTTGAGAAAATAAGTACATGTTAAAATTTTATTGGTCTAAAAGTTTGGTTTAGTTCTGTACTTGCCAGGCACAGGGCATTCAATATACGCTGGTGTAAGAAATTAAGAGAATTTTCAGATTTGGTCAATTATCTCCGGAACTACTGGACCGATTTTAATGAAATTTGATATGTGCATACATTAAAACAATACAAAACAATTAACCCTCCAAAATTTAAAATACACACGCATGATCATAAATAACACTTGTTACAGTCGGATGGCATGCAACAGCGGTTGCAAAATTGAAAAAAAAAATGGGTTAGTAGGGCGTATGGTCCCTTCTAAAGACATATAAGCCTCGCAGTGTAACTCCATACATCAAATAAAGCAGTTCATGGGATCCATAAGCAACTATTTCCACTCTTTCAACAACGCCGTTCTTAGGCCATGGATGGTTCCCGGAGGGATGTTGCGAGTTGCTATTGCCCTCCCGAGAGCGTCCCAGACATTTTCTATAGGGCTGGAGTCTAGAGATCTGCTTGGCCTATCCATCGAGTGAATATACTCCCCTTCCAGAAATTCATCGACCAGAAGAGCTGTCTGCGGCCTTGTGTTTACATCCATTAAAATTAACTCGATGTTAACAGCGCCCCTCAAGAACTGAGCATAGAGCTCCAAAACCACATCCCTATACCTCGCAATTGTCACAGACACGGAGTAGGAAGAAGGAGAGAAATGTCCTACGGGTTTGCTAGTGTAAAAGTGGCAACGATTGTTCACTTTTTTAGAGGGCGCTGTCGGCGAACCGCTCCCGTCAATCGCAGCAGATCAATGTAAATGATGCTAAGTTTCTCATTTTTTTAGAAGCAGCAATTAGAGCAAAAACAGAAACAAACTACTGGAAGTTGGTTGTAATAAGGGGACAATATAGTGGACGATGTACGGTTTTCGTACACAGGAAGTTAACGCAGTATTTTGATTAAAAAAATTATTTTATTTTTCATCACCAACTTGCCGAATTCGTCTGCTATTAATATTGCGCTGTGCGATGTTTTATTTATTACGAGTTGGAATTTTTCTATTCCTGTAATACATGTACAATAAGAGTAAATTTTAATTTTCGAAAACTTGATTAATTTCAACAGAAAATTCCACAAATATCTCAAAAAAGAGGCTCCAAGGTATAATTTTTTTTAATGAATAAGGTTTCTCGATTTTTTTTCCCGTTTGGTTGTCGAAATAAATGCAATAATAATAAAAAGCAATGGTAATAATTATGTCTAAGCAGTGAGTAAATGCATGAATAAAATTTTTATAATCAATATCAGCTTGAAGTTAAATAAAACGTTAACATTTATTTTTATCTGTTAAAGGTCGTGAAAGCAAAAAATTATTTCGCTTTAATTAGTTCTCGAAACATGTCACGAAATTTACAACTAATTTAAAAAAATGTATTTATGTAAATAATTGTACTACATTCTCATTTTGTCAATTATTTACAGGAATAGAAAATTTCCAACACGTAATAAATAAAACATCGCAAAGCGCAATATTAATAGCAGACGAATTCGGCAAGTTGGTGATGAAAAATAAAATTAATTTTTTCGTCAAAATACTGCGCAAACTTCCTGTGAACGAAAACCGTACATCGTCCACTATATTAGCCCCTTATTACAACCAATTTCCAGTAGTATTTTTCTTCTTTTGCTTTAATAGCTGCCTCTAAAAAATGAGAAACTTAGCATCATTTACATTGATCTGCTGCGATTGACGGAAGCGGTTCGCCGACAGCACCCTCTAAAAAAGTGAACAATCGTTGCCACTTCTAAATAGAAAAGATTTATCTCCTCCCTTCTACCTCCCTGGTCACAGAGCCTCTCTCAAAGACATGGAGGGGTGTGTTGCCATCTTGCCATACAACATGATGCCTTCCTGAACCGTAAAACCACCACCGCCATAATGGTCGATTTCACCGATATTGGAGGGTAGGTAGCAGGTTCCTGCTTTTATCCATGTAAACGTAGGACAAGAATAGTCGTTTAAGCTGAAACGGGTCTCGCTATTTACCTTCCAATATCAGCGAAATCGACCATTATGGAGGAGGCGGTTCGACGGTCTAGACAGGCATCCTGTTGGATGGCCGCAAAATGTCTTTAAAAGAGGCTCTGTGACAGTTGCGAGTTATAGGGATGTGGTCTTGGATCCCTATGATCCCCTCTTGAGGGGCGCTGTTAGCCCCAAGATAGTTTAATGGATGTTAACACAAGACCACATACAGCTCTTCTGGTCGACGAATTTCTGGAAGGGAAGGATATTCACTCAATAGATTGGCCAGGTAGATCTCTAGACTCCAATCCTGTAGAACATGTCTGGAACGCTCTTGGGAGGGCAATAGCAACACACAACACCTCTCCGGGGACCATCCATAGCTTGAGAACGGCGTTACTGAACGAGTGAGAATAATGGATCCAGGATACATTAAACTGCTTTATTTCCAGTATGGAGTCACAGTGCGAGGCCTATATGTCTGTTAGAAGGGACCACACACACCCTTACCCCATTTTATTGTTTAATTTTGCAACCGTAGTTTCATGCCATCCGACTTTAACAAGTGTTATTTATGATCATGCGTGTATTTTAAATTTTGGATTGTTATTTGTTTTGTATTGTTTCAATGTTTGTACATATCAAATTTATATTAAAATCGGTCCAGTAGTTCTGTAAATAATTGACCAACTCATACAATTCTCTTAGTTTCTAATACCAGTGTATATATATTTTTTTCAAAATCGGGATGTAAGCATTACATTATCAATTTTGTATGCTACGTGCATTCAGAAGTACAAAGCATTGTTTCTAACTCCTAATCGGAAACAGGGTAACCACTGGCAAACAGCACTATCTAGTACATTTCTTCACATAATGGTATTAATCTAAATAACTTTAAATATCACGCATCCTGAGAACCTTTGATTTTGTTCTAAACTGCCCTCTAAATTTCTTTTTTGCCTCCCATACTACCCCATTTCATTCCATCTAAGGATTTCTAAAATCTAATTAAAAATTTCGAAAATGTTTTGTTTTTAGCAGGAGTTAATTCTATGGGAAAACATTGAAGTTGTGTAGAATTTTAGCTCTTTGAACACAATAACGAAATTAAAATTGACAATTTTTGCCAGTGTAGTTTAGACTAATCTATGACAACGTATTAATGAGCTCCATTTTTGTCATTAACTTCCCTGTAACCTCAAAAAAAAAAAAAAAAAAAAAAGCTTCCATTTGCATTTTAAAAGTGCAACATAACATTCGATAAATATACTATTTCGCTAATCTTTAAAGCCCGAATCATTTCCTTTTCCTGAATTGGAATGCCAATGTGAAAACACAGCATAATTCATTACAGCGATTCTCACAATAGGAAGTAGTCTCTATTAATCTGTCAAAATTTCTGACACTAAGCAGAAATTATAATCACTTGTGCAACGCGAAAGGAATATTCTTTAATTAGAATATAAGCTTGGAAAGCTCGTTTGTTCTAAGTGTAAGCCATGTTCTGAAATTCGTTCGATGCTCTAGTTTCGTGCTTATTACAATAAATGTGTCTTTGGGCGTAGAATCTTCTTTTGAGTGTTCTTGCGCTACATTAACAAACACTATTGAAAATTAATTGAGCCTAAATTCTTGTATACACTAGAAGATACTTTTTTTGTTCAACCAATTAATATTAACCCCATAATTACATTGGAACTTAACTTAGTTAAACAATAAAATGTTTTCTAACTTTTAACGATAGGTTTTTAATTGACTACTTTAAAACTATAAAATAAAGAAACACGTTTAAACATCGATATATATATATATATATATATATATATATATATATATATATATATCTATGGTTGTATAAATTATATCTTTTGAGACAAAGTAAAAATGGTAATAAATAAATAAATAAATAAATAAATAAATATATATATATATATATATATATATATATATATATATATATATATATATATATATATATATATATATATATATATATATATATACACAACATACGTAACACTAAACAAATTGCACACAAAAATTGTTGCTGACCCTCAGTGCATGTAGTTAGGAGGTTTCAAACTTGCCACTTTTTTACTTTCTTTGGTAAAGTTTGGTCACCCTTAACTGACCACGGGGAAGGTCAGCCATAAAATGTACAATTTATTTCTATTTAGACTCTAAATGTTATGCTTTAATTGTTAAACAAACTTTAGTTAATGCTTAAGGCGCAGAAATAATCGAATATTAAACTAGTATGTTGTGGCTATCACGAAACTTTCTTCTATATTTTCTTTTTTTTTTCTGATCCCTTCCCATGCTTGACGAGGAAGCAATATTCCTAACAAAAACAAAATTACACATGCAAAAACTTGACGACTATCCCAATGTCTGAATTATTGCAAGAAGCAAAGCAAAGGTCGAAAACTGAAAGTTATTTTAAAAGCCTTGCTTGAATTAATTACAAATATTTTATTTGTTAACAAACATAAGATGGCAACAGTTAAAAATTTTAAATCATTGAGATAATATTTCCTATCATTTCCATACAATTAAAATCACGAGAAATACGCAGACGACAATCTATTACGATTTATCTTTCTTATTGTTGCATTAATAAAAATATTTTTTATTCGCAAAAAAAAAAAAAAAAAAAAAAAAAATCAACACCTCTTGGAGCGATTGGCGTCAAAATTGAACCAAAGCCTGTTTACATATGGATTCACATATATTCCAAATTTCACCCAGAACGTAGCATTACTTCTTGAGATAGGGCACTCACAATGGAAAAAAAGAACGGGCGATTGCGCTACCCCCTTTTTAGCTGTTGACACTAAAATAAAATCAGCTCTTATACCCACTAATGGCTACTTGCCGATAATTTTTTCTTTTTCATTATTTCTTGAGATACAGCAGTCACAATTGACGACAAAAAACGTTCTATAGCACAACCCCCGTTTGAGTTATTGTCACCAAAATTAAATCAGCACCTGTTCCTGTTAATGGCATCATATGGACCAAAATTTTGTTTGATTCCACCAGTTACTTCCTGAGGAATAGCAAGCACGCGTAACTCAAAAAACGTCCCATTGCTTCACCCCCCTTAGAGGAATTCGCGCCAAAAACCAATGGGTACAAGCTCACATAGGGGCACATATGTGTACCAAATTTCGTTCGATTTCATGCGGTAGTTTTTGCTGTAGAGCGGCCACAAAAAAATGGTCACACACAGACGTGACACACACACACACACAGACAGACATTTTCCAAAAATGGTCGAAATGGACTCAACACACCTCAAAACGTTCGAATCCGTCAAAATTCGAAATTCGAAAATTTGCACGAATCCAATACTTTCTTCTATATATTAGATATAGAAGAAAGTAAAAATGTTGGTTTAAGAAAAACACTAATTCGGAACCAACTTTGGCTGTTTTTGTTGGTGACAGTAAATTGTTTTGGACGAAAGTAAAAAATACGTATCTTCAAAAAAAATAGAGGAAACCACTGTAAAATGTTAAGCAAAAGCACAAATGGTATGTATTTGACCTGCCTGATTCTTACAACAGCTTTCTCTTAAGCAGAAAATTAAAACAAACACAGTTGACTTTCCCAAAGCCAATTCGCAAAACCACTTCTTTTCAATACTTAATCCAGCTTCAGCCTACTTTTATATCTCATCCGAGATATAAAAGAAAGCGGAAGACGAAAGAATACTCAGAATAGAAGGGGGAAATCAAGAAATCTTTAGCTACCATATATTTCACGCACTAAAACGCCATTAGGTTCTTGGATGGTACTTTTTTACCACCTTTGCACATTAACTGATGTTAAATGATTTCGGGTACGAGGAAATAATGAACAAAAGGATATACCTCCCCCTGAAGAACTTCGATTGGGAAGGGGAATTTAGTCACGCCATTGTGTCGTCATTCGAGTAAAGGTTCCTTTATGAAGTGGGGAACACATTAAATATCATTTACTTCAAGAGTTAAATACTTTTGCGTATGCTTTAAAAGTTAAGGACTAAAATAATTTACTTTTCTTCTATTTTAAGAAATTTTTAATAAGCGAATGGGATTTCATATTCTAATTAAACGAAGCATGTGTTCAGAAAAAGTTTTTTTTTTTTATTCCGGGGTATTTTATTTTTCTTTAAGATAGAGTTGAGAAATTGAAGAGACTATCGGAAAAGCTCACTGTAAAAATGAAATAGTAGAGTAGACTTTTTATAGTTTAAATAAATAGTCTATTATATAATATAGAGTATCAAATTTATTTTATAGTTCAAATAGCGAATTTTTAAATCTTCACTACACTGCCATTTTAAAGTGATAACTTTAAGTTTTGTATTTTTGTATTACGTGGGTTTCAGTCATAGCTACTGAAAAGGCTTTATATAAGTTAAAAAATAAGTTTACATTTTAGAATGCAAACTGTTTTTTATTTTTAAAAGTGTCCATATATCTATTAGTAGTTCTTTCGAGATCTTTTATGTTTATATTGTCAGTAAATTAACCACCTAATGGAATTACAATACTAGATCAGTGTAATAGTTTCTAAAATAAAAACCGTTTGTCGGAAAATAAATCTTTATTTATTAATTTATTTATTTTTTTGAAATTTCGAACTCGTATTAATAATATTTAACTGGTCTCTAAAATGTATTAATTGCAGTTCTCGTTGCTCTTGGTAAATAGTGAAAAACATTATTTTTTGTTCCTTTCAAACAAATGTGTTGGCTTTTTCCTTTTTTTTGCTTTTGAATAAACAATAAATCTATAACAAATATTAACAAACAAAAAACATAGGACATATAACTAGACAAGTAATCAAAAGACTATATTTTTAATGTACAAAACATAAAATATAGTAAACAAAAGAGTAAAGAGTAGATTTTATTTACTGGTAAGTGCTACAACTTTTCCCAAATTCATCATTTGTAAACAAATGAAGTAGTAGCGTAGACTGTTTATAGATTAAATAAATAGTCTATAATATAATATAGTGTATCAAATTTATTTTATAGTTCAAATAGCGAATTTTTAAATCTTCACTACACTTCCATTTCAAAGTGATAGCTTTAAATTTTGTATTTTTGAAGTATGTGGGTGGCAGTAATAGCTACTGAAAAGGCTTTAAGTTGAAAAATAAGTTAACATTTTATAACGCAAACTTTTTGCTATTTTTAAAAGTGTCCATATATGTATCATTAGATCTTTCGAAATCTTTCATATTTATATTGTCGGTAAATTCACCACCTAATGGGATTACAATAATAGATCAGTGTAATAGTTTCTAAAATAAAAACCGTTTGTCGGAAAATCTATGTTTATTTATTTATTCTTTTTTTTTTTTTTTTGAAATTTTGAACTCGCATTTATAATATTTAATTGGCCTCTAAAATATATTAATTGCAGTTCTCGTAACTGTTGGTAAATAGTTAAAACATTATTTTTTGTTCCTTTCAAACAAATGTGTTGGCTTTTTCCTTTTCTTTTTTTGCTTTTGAGTAAACAATAAATATATAACAAGCATTAACAAATAAAAAACATAGAACCAATAACTAGACAAGTAATCAAAAGACTATATTTTTAATGTACAAAACATAAAATATAGTAAACAAAAGAGTGAAAAGTAGATTTTATTTACTGGTAAGTGCTACAACTTTTCCCAAATTCATCATTTGTAAACAAATGAAGTAGTAGCGTAGACTGTTTATAGATTAAATAAATAGTCTATAATATAATATAGTGTATCAAATTTATTTTATAGTTCAAATAGCGAATTTTTAAATCTTCACTACACTTCCATTTCAAAGTGATAGCTTTAAATTTTGTATTTTTGAAGTATGTGGGTGGCAGTAATAGCTACTGAAAAGGCTTTAAGTTGAAAAATAAGTTAACATTTTATAACGCAATTTTTTTGCTATTTTTAAAAGTGTCCATATATGTATCATTAGATATTTCGAAATCTTTCATATTTATATTGTCGGTAAATTCACCACCTAATGGGATTACAATAATAGATCAGTGTAACAGTTTCTAAAATAAAAACCGTTTGTCGGAAAATCTATGTTTATTTATTTATTCTTTTTTTTTTGAAATTTTGAACTCGCATTTATAATATTTAATTGGCCTCTAAAATATATTAATTGCAGTTCTCGTAACTGTTGGTAAATAGTTAAAATATTATTTTTTGTTCCTTTCAAACAAATGTGTTGGCTTTTTCCTTTTCTTTTTTTGCTTTTGAGTAAACAATAAATATATAACAAGCATTAACAAATAAAAAACATAGAACCAATAACTAGACAAGTAACCAAAATGCTATATTTTTAATGTACAAAACATAAAATATAGTAAACAAAAGAGTAAGAAGTGGATTTTCTTTACTACTAAGTGCTATAACTTTTCCTAAATTCATCATTTGTAAAAAACTGACATAACTTTTGTTTAACTGTTTGTTTTGTTTAACTGATACGAACTCAAGAAGAAGATATAAGAAATAGAAAAAAAGTACTAATGTCATTGTTAACATAGGAAATTAAAAGTGTGTACGAAAAGTTATTGCACTTCATTTATGCCTGTTGGTTTTTTAGGAACTGCGCAAAAGCACTCCATATTGGAACTATTTGTAAAATAATTGTTCATAATACACTTTCTAAAGCCAAAAACTAAAGTTCAGCTCATCGTCTAAAAAGTCACTTCATCGACTTTTAAAAGTATTCTACATTAACATCTTCAAAATATATTTCAAAAACACATCGCGAAGCGGGAATACCAACTTATTTTACTTAATAAGTAATTAAAAACTCCACGCGCTCCCGTAGTATAAAACTTGCCGTTTCATCGATTGAAGTTAGAATTCGTTTGGCACGGTAAACAAGGCAATTATAGGAGTTTGTTTCTTAAATGACTTCCTTTCGTCGTCCTATTACCACAGGGAGCATTTAAAACAGCGCCGATAATATTTCTTCTTGCTCTAAGTAGGGAAATTGTGTCTGAATAATTCATCATGGGAGGGGATGTGAAGTTATCTATCTGACTTAAATTTTAATGAGGATGTGTTGATATTCAAATTATGCTTTGAAAACGTAATCTTAAAACAGCAATATTACTTTTGCTCTCTCAGAAGGGTAGTCATATGTTTGTTTTAGAAAATATTAGAATGTAGTATTTCTTTGAAGTAATCATTTTGAATAAAAAAATGAATAAATAAATATGCATACCTATGGAAAAATACTACTTTTAAGTGCTGGTAAATAGGTGAAAAATTCTACTATCATGCACTTAAACAGTTTTTCAGAGTATTAGGAATGTGAAAAAAGGAATATTAAAGCGTCAATATTTAACTTAAAAGGTAATGCGTAACATATTTTTGTGGATTTTAGAAACAAGAAGTAAAACTAGTCAAATCAGTTTATGCTATTTGCTAAGAATCAGAAGTAAGGTAATAACATATGTTGATTATCTGAGAAACACTGAACGTGTGCATTTAATTTTAACTGCTCTGAATTGACACCACTAAAAATATTTATTTATTACTTTTATTTTTTTAATATTGTTTTTAAAAGTAAAACATGTTGAATGGTTCGAATATTAGCTTAATTGGAGTTCACCTGTTTTTATTACACGCTTATATATATTTACACTCACAAATTCGAGATGAACCCATTCATGTAAATGAGTGCAAATAATTAAGAAGGGGCTATATTCATATTATGGCACGAAATTCTATATTTGAGCATGTTTGGTAAAAAGAAAAAAATATGCTTAACTTGGCTTTCCATAGACTTTGTCTTGTACTAAACTAATAGGAAAAGGTTTAATATATCCAATTGGAACTGTACAGGTAGACCACTATATCAACGTATGGTGTTATGGTGTTGTGTTCACCATACATGAAATTTAGATCGGAGATTATCACATGTGTGACATTGCAGAAATTCTAATTTCAAAAGGCGGTCCTGGTGTTCCTCAGCCTTCCTATTTACCTGATCTGAGTTCTTCTGACTTGTTTTCTTTTCTGAAATTGAAAAATGTCATGATAGGACAATTTTTGGGCACTATTTCACCCATATATTTTGATGGTCCTATCAGTTGAACCTTTCAAAGCTGCTTTTAAGAATGGGAAAAAAGACTCCGACGGTGCATAGTGGTGAAGGGAACTACTTTGAAGGGGACATTAGTATTGTTTGTAAATATAAGAAACTTTTTCAAAACAAAAATTAGTATCATTTCTTTTCTAGCCTGCATCGTAACTTTTAGTTGAATACAGTCAACTATCAATAACGCGAAGACCCCAAGGACCGGCTAAAACGTTTGAGTTATTTGTAGTTTGAGTTATGGGACATTTCCACAAAAAACTCAAGAGTTTCGGACCCGATAAATCTTTGAGATAAAGGATATTCGAGTTATAAGCTTCGAGTTATCGAGATTCAACTGTATATCCCCAAAACTTTTTTTAAAACATAAATGAACTACCACTAAATGATGTTTTTTACGATTCTTTAAAACAGTCCGCTGGTGCCTTCCAGTCGAATGTTTGGATTACATCTTGTTCAAAACAAGAAATTATCGGTTTTCGATAAGCCTCAACCAAATTAAAACAGCACAGTGTCAGAATGTTTAATGCTCTGAAGTTCAATAACGTCTGAGGCCCAATTTGTTGTCGCAATTAGCTGAGGCATTATCGCATTTTCTTTCTTCCACTGAATATTTATTCTTTGCTGAAGATCTACCACCATCAGCAATTAAAATAACTGCCAGGATGGATTTTCCTAATTTGGTATCAAATCATTCTTTTGCATAATTCATCAACACACCACGGGAGTGTAACTCTTTTATGGGGGTAGCAACTATTATCCGGTTGCATGTGGTTCTAGAGTATATCTCATTTTAGATGCTAATCAAATACGATTTGAGGAATGCTGTTATTTGCCTTCTACGTTTAAGATTGGAATATCGTAGGAGTCTGACAAAGTTATAATATAGATTGAATCACACATCATAAATGTTGGTAAAGTTGTATATTTCTAAGTTATGTAATTACTTTATTATAAATAATTTACGTACTGGGTTAAGCGTTTTTGTTTTAAAAAGAAATGCTAGAATCCTAAAACTTTATGTTATTTAAAGTATCATTAAATCTGTGTTAATTAGTTCTGGTGTCTTCCTCAAATGGTTTTGCTGGTATGAATGAAGTAATCTTGCCAAGCAGTTTGCGTAAAATTGGCAAAAGTGAGACCGAAATATTTCACATTTGTAAGCTGTTTTCCTTTTGTTTGAAGTGCCAAAATACAACCTGAAAACTTCGAACACATAAAAAAATAAACTTTCCTGTACGTAGTAAGGATGTGCGAGGCCTATTTTCAAACTGAAATAGCCTAATTTTCATAGAATATACAATATTCATTAAAAAGAGAATTACATGAGCTGAAGGTCCTTGCAAATTAATCCTCGTCTACATTGGTATAGTTTTAATGCAATAAATATTCCTACTCTGAATAAGTAAAGTAATGTTCAGAAAACTCTTTAAAATGAAACTTCGAGATATAATATTATAAAAATGTTAAAATAGAATCTAAAAATCGATTTTATTTTATTTGACGTTAAAGGCAGCACCATTTAAGATAAGTTTTCTTAACATTAATATTAAAGCGTTGTTTAACAAAAGTTCTAGTCTCTCCTTATCTAGCGGAAAGATGTTTGCTAACAATGGTAGCTCAGTTTCACGTCTACATCATCTTATATTTATGTACTTATGTATTTATTTTAAATTTTTATGAGCGTGTCTTTACAAGTTGGAGTCTTTCTATGAAGACTCCAACTTTTTAACAACTCTTATTAGATCTTTCTTTTTCTCATCATTTTGTTGTGCTATGCAAGGTATTTGAAAAGGGTTTGAACACGGATTGTATGGAAAGACAAACATCCGTTTCACAGCCGGAAATGGACGAATCTATTATTTTTTTTACCGATGTCAGCTTTTGCAGAAGCAGAGTCTCATTCAAATAAGCGGAATACGCGCATCAAATTTTTACTTTTCCCCCTTATTCACATAGATTCGTCTTACCTGGACGTTTGAAAATTCCATGCAATCCGTGGTTGGACAGTACCGTTACTAAACGCAACAATAGTTCAGTGTATTTTTGATAAATGAGACATAATAGAAAAGTATTTAAGGCAATAACAAACCATGGCATCGCTATTGGATCCAAATATTGCTGGTTTTACACCAACCACTTTTCACTTCGTTTGAGTTGAGCATCGCTTATTTTAAATTACTTATGTTAAATCATTGGATGACAGTTAATTTAGGCATTATATTTCCTTTTATTACGGTGATGGAGATGTGCTTTTTAAAAATTATTCTAAACATATATGAAATAATGTTAAAGTGTGTCAATGCGGTGCACGTGTGCCCTAGCTTTCACACCATTTGTATTTGCATTACGATATGTATTAAGTCTCTTTTTCTTTAAAATCTTAAGGACTTGAACGTTTTTAGATCAATGAAACAGAAAGTATTTACTTTATGCTTCAAATACCAACATTTATCAATCACTTCAATTTTTAGTAGTTTTCGCGTAGATAAAAAATAAAGTTCGTATGTTAAACACACTCACCATATACCCGAAGCTCTTTTTCATCCATCACTGTTTGGAAAAAAGGCGCTTCCGCGGAAACTTCACACCTGTAAGTGCCCTCTGATGCCAGATCCGTTTTGTACATTTGGATACTCGGGCCATGAGGAAATTTACTCTGAAAATAAAGCAACCGTCTTTTAAAAACTGTGTTATTGCAGTAGTAGGAGAGTATAGAAATGTTACAAAGACAGATAATGTTCATACGCTTGTTTCAGAGAGTTAATTTAGGCATTTTTGCTTTAGGTGTACTGACATTCAGGACATTATTCAGAAAAACTTTGAAATATTTCAAATTATTTATTTGATTTCCATTTTCGCACATTTTCCCCACTTAACAAAGACTGAACTTAATAAATGGTTGCGTTTGTAAGGCAAAATTAAAAGCATCTTTTTTATGCACATATTTGGGTTTAAATATGTCACTAAAATTTTATAGGCAAACATGATTTAGACTGATTGAATTGACGCTATTAGATATATATGCTTGAAGCTGCTTGAAATTGCTGTTTTTTGCAGCTTTCAGAATAAGGGGAAAAATAGTGTTTAACCTGGTACTGAGTGAGTGCAGCACACAAGAAAAAAATTTATAGTGTTCGTCAGTATTTCATTGTGTGAATCTTTTACTCATGTTTTAAATCGTACTATATTTAAAATCGTGTTATAAACTTTAATCAAGTAACTTAAAAACAAATTTAAGAAAATGAAGCAACAAAATATCTTTAGATAAAGTTAATTTTTCATAAAATAATTTAAGCATTTTATTTTAAAAAGAAAGTTACAAATACGATACATTTTGCAAATTTCGTGGTTTTTTCCCATTACTTGAAAATAATTTATTTTCCAAAAAATACATTTATTTTCCTAGAAAAAGTAAAACTTCTGAACCACTCGTATTTGTGGCAGTCGTATATTTTTCTATAGAAAACCCGACCGGTTTAAGAGTGAAAAAGTTAATGCGGTTGAAATTGATAAGATGTAACTTACGTCTGGAGACTTACATCAAGGTAAATACCACGGAGAGTGTACTGCTGTCCTGGGGGGTGCTCGCTGGGTATGTACCTGTAGAACTCGACGTTGTTCTTGTACCACTTGATGGAGTAAAGGACATCGCCTTCAAGGTCAAATGTGCAGTTGAGAGTGATGGGCTGTCCTCTCATAATGGACGGTGGTACCTGGAGCTCGAGCATTTTTAGTCCATTGACACCTGAAAGACATGAAAAAGGTATGTGAATTGTGGAAGATAAAATTGATCAGTTTTGTTTATGGTACAGTGATTGTTGCCCTTACCATTCTGAAAAGGAAAGTAATATTCAAGTGATGGGTTTAATTGCAGAGCATATTCTTATGAAGCGAATAAAGCATGAAGAATAACTTTAAAAAATGCAGTTAATTGTCTTTATCTTAAAATGAAATTTGCTGCAAAAGTAATTTCTTTCAGGAATAAAATTTCGCTGCAATATACATCTATTTAAAATATGGAAACCTACACACTTGGTGTATGAAAATATTATTGGACATCTTCTACATGTAGGAATTAAGCTTCTGTTGTAGCTATTTTGTTTCAGTTGAGGAATTTATTTGCGGTTCATTAGCACTTCAAACATGAAAACCAAAGAAAGGGTTGGAAAGAGAAAAAAAAAATCTTTATATTTTTTTGTGGTATAGGGTGTGGTGGGGAAGAGTAGTCAATGGGTTAAAGTGGTTTTAAATCAAATAAAGAGCTGTACATACATGAAATACACCGCCAGGTCACTCAGTCCTTGCCTACAATCTTCGAGTTGAACCGAACCATTGTTTCGGTCACTCGTCTGGTCAGTGCTAATTCTATATCAGCTACCAGTTTGTTTGGCACTCTTGGCTTTCTTAAGAGGTTTTCCACCTCCAGCTCCGTCAATTCCTATTCCGGGCTGACGAGTGCTAATAGGAACGAAACTGCAGTCCTTGGTTTGGAGTGACTGAGCTGGCGGTGTATTTCACCTACTTCTGCCTTAGCCCTGGCTATAGGGAAAATAGCTATATATTCTAAATAAATGAAAGAATGAGGGCAATGTTTTTATTTTAGATTTTAACAATTAGGAACTATACTCTGAATTCAGACTTCTGAAACTGGCAGTAGTTTATTTCGTGAACGAATTCATTTTGTGTGCACATGAAACATTTTAAAATCTGAACACATCTTTTAACTCTTTTATAAAATTTTCTTCATTAAAATTTTTAGCAGATTAGTTGTGTAGGGAACTTTCCGAATGTTTTAAGATTACGTCTGCATAAACAGCTAAGCTGGATTCATTTTTATAGAATATTTTAGAACAACTTAAGTATGATGGAGTAAAGTGATCATAGATTAAGCTCAACATATATCCTTCATCTGAAATCATTTAATCTTCACTTATAAGGCAGATGTCAGTTAAATATTAAATTTACTAACAGACTACTTGTTTTGAAGGTGAACTGAATTAAATACAACTGAGTTTGAGTTTAATATAGCATATCGATTGAATTAAAGCATTTTTGAAACTCTATAATAATTTGAAAAAAAAAAAAAAGAACTTTTTCCGCAATCACAGCTTTTAGTTTATTCTAGTAGAATAATTTATGCCAACCCCCTTCCCCTCTCCAAAAATCATCTGTTAAATATCAGTAAAAAGTTGAATTAGAACTATAAGCATTTCGCATATATTAATAAACAGATAAAGCTTGGTTATTTTTTTCATTTTATTTTTTAAGTAAGTAATATTTTTTCGGAACTCTATTTGAGTGCGATACTTTCTTATTAAGTAATTTAGGTAGTTTAGACATTATTCTTGCGCTATCTTTAAAATATTCCCAAAGAAATAAAACATTGCAAATTTTCACACCTTTCCTGATGATATTGATGAAATCCAGGAGTGAAATATTGTTAAAATTCTTGGTGAACCAACTTTTCACCATAGTCGAATATCAAAAATGTAATTGAATCAAGTGAAAATCTTCAAAGAACTAGGTGTGTTGAGCATTAAAAAATTATTGTAATTTATGATGGTTTTAGATCATTTTTTTAACTGTGTCCACTTTACCTCAAACTAGGCTATTAACACACATGAAAAAGAAAATGCCATTAATCTATTTAAACCAGTTTTTTCCGTCCAAAAATTCAGTGCAGTGTGCTTTTCATTGCTGTAATGTAAAATAAAAAATAAAAAATAAAAGAAACTCCTGTATTTATTATTTAACTAAGCACATTATCACTTAATATATGAAAAATGTGAATACACATGGGAAATATTTCTGCTCTTTTCTTTCTTTTTCTTTGGTTAATAACAGTTACAACAGAACAAAACAAGCACATTTTTTTACATCTACCTATCTCTTTTTCGATCTTCTAGAACTCCACATCATTTTAAACATTCTTTTTTTTTATTGATAAAGCAAATTTCATTATAACCTAACAAAATAAGACTTCTACGAAACAAATCAATCAGTTGAAGATAAATGTTAAGTCTCAAAATTCAGTAACTTCCTCATACTAATGCTTGTTTCAAAAGCAGAGTCACTTTCATATCAAGTACATTTATTTATCATTTGTAGAAGCAAATTAAATTGATTAACAAAATCACAAAGAAAAGATTTTACCTTTTCCTAAATAATAAAACTTTGAGTGACAATACAAAAATAAATTAAATAAGATAACTTTTCTTGGAAAAGGCTATTTCCGATGATTTCTAATTTTAACAAGAACATTATTTTGAATTTCTAAGTTCCTATCGCTTTTCTAATCCAAACGAAAGACAAACTATGATTGTTTAAGAGTCATTATTCCAGGTTACGCCATTGGTAACTGGGAACTATAACGGCTTAAATTGCGTTATGATACATTATGTGTAATTAATTTGCATCGCACTCAAATAAACTAATAACCAGACTGCTTATTCCATACCTTAATATTTTACAAATATATTTTGTATTTTTTTTCCCGATGTTTCATGTATGAAAAAGAATATCCATGAATGAAAATAATTTGAAATCTTCCTCGCTTGCCAATAAAAAAAATGTGCGTTTTTTACACAATCATAAGTAACGCTATAAAAAAAAAACCAAAACTATCTGATTCATTTCAACTAAAAAAATACTGTCAGATAGAGGGAAAAATTACCTTTGTTCACGTATTAAAAAAAAAAAAACTGATAATTTGCAGCGGAGAAAAAAAATTGAAAGCTATTGCAGGGATCAAGTATCCCCAGTATCCCCTATCTGGGATGGGAGGAAAATTTAGTTTAGTACTGCCAAAAATTGATAAAGCTGAATACATATCAAAGCTAGTATGTTTAATTGTCGTAAGTATTTGTACCAGAGGGATATTAAGAAAAAACAATACGTAAACTCTCTACTACGCGCGTGCACATGCAAAGGAAAAAAAAAAATCCCGCAATACATAGACGAAAAGAAATTAATACACGATTGCAAGCAAACTTGACTCTCTTGTCTGTAGTTCTATTCTCAATATTTCTAAAAAATCCACTTCTATTTAAGATTACATACAAAAAAAGTATTTCCAAACAAAAGGACTAAAACTCTACTGCAAGAAACTTAAGAACGTTGAGGAAGACGCAAAATCAACATTAATTATCACCAGCTCGCGTTATTTTAACACAAACATCCAGAGCACATTCTTCGGAATATTTCCACATAGCGGCGATAAAAAGTAACTTTGTGATAAACCGACTGAAAGCACTTTGCATTTGTCATCTATCAACAGCGGAAGCGAATTGCTTTTGCGCCCTATTCCAGAGTCAAAAGTCAAAAGAAAGGAAACACTGCGTTTTGTATTTCTCTTTCGTGTATTTGGCTCCGACAATGTCGAGTTTAATCTTTCGCCCGCAAGATGCAGCAGTCGTCAGCAAATCTCGGTTGCGGAAAAAAATAAAATCTCTCGGAGACATGAGATTTAAAATACGCTGTCATGAATAAAATCAATAAGCGTTTGAAATAGGAACATACGTAGTTGAGAATGCGTTTTATAAGTCACGGTTTAAAGCCTACGTCTTCGAAAGTGAATAAAATTGCAGGATAAGCAAAATAGAAAAAAAAATATGACAAGGGGGTTGGCGACGGGAGGAGTGATGTATCGTTTTTTGTTATAATACGTGCACACACCCGCACACAAGTACATATGTGTGTGGTAATTTAACATAAAATATTCCTAAAACAATTACGTGTAGCTTAATACGATTAAGAAGAAGAACATCAACCAAATTTACTGCTTAAAACATAATCGCAAATGTGTTAATACATAATATGCATGGAACATTTACCATAATATTCCGTTGGTGATATGAATATTTTGTTAAGCAGTTTTTTCTTTTTTTTTCTTTTTTTTTTTTTTGAAAATAAATAGTAAGTTCTCTGTTTTTTTGCAACAATCTCTGATAATATCGAAGGAAAAAAAATAATTATGTTTGAAAGCTATAGCAAAATTTGGCTACCGAGAAAATGACATTGAATTCACATTTTTTTACATTTCATTGAACTCTTCAGTTCACGCACATGTGTGTTTTGAAGTTCTAATACGGTGAAAGTGAGTTTTTTCATGCACAGCAGCATTTGCTTCTAATTTTGAAAAAAAAAAAAAAACCCTTAAGCATACCCAAAATTAGTCATTTACCAATTAGGCGTGAAGTTAAATTTAAATGTCACTTCGTAATTTTCTGAGTCACGTGTATCAGGAAGTTGCTTAAAAAATGTTATAAGTATAACTATTTATTTTTTTCCTACACATTAAATAGGGGAACATGGAGCAAAGTGAAACAGCGGGGCAAAGTGAAGAGGTGAAATATTTTCTCTGCTTTTAGCTCCATCTATCTGGTATTATTTTAGCTCCATTGTATGATATGTAGTCTAATTCAGTCAAGGAAAAAATACCGCCGAACATTAAAGCATTTGGTGTTACAGGCAATTTAAAAAAATGATACTCACATTGTAATATTTTGTTGAAAGTTACAAATAATTTTTGTTACTATAAAATAATAAAATAAGTGTTATTAACAATTTATATATTAATATAAACCTCTTAATAATCAATGCAGTATTAATTTAAATAATACTAAGCTATTTTGTATTTCAAATAAATTGTACAATTAGACAAGTACATGCGGGGCAAAGTCGATGGGGGAAAGTGAAATAGTTTGTTTCATTTACTCAATCTTTTACTATAAATCACTTTCGTTTTCATTTACTAATTCATTCATTTACATTCCTTCATTTCGTAGTTCACTTACATTCATTCATTCACTTCTTTTCTTATTTATTCATTCTTTTACTCGCTCATTTATTTTTCTTCATATATTGATAGATTTATTCATTTTATTATTTATTTTTTTATTTAACCTTTTATTTACTAATTCTTTCCATCAAAAATATGTTTTATAATCGAATAGAAAATATTTCATTGGAAAAGTGTTTTATTTTATACTTTCCCCCGTAGAAAAAAGTGAAAATTTTCCACTTTCTTTTAAGAATCAAATTTACTGCCAAAAAAAAAAAAAAAAAAACCGTTTCGACTTAAGTTTAATTGTAAAATAAAATATTCTTTCTTTATGTGCTGTAATTTTCAAAACCAATTTCCGATTTTTTCATTTTGAAAAAGATCAGTCATCTTAACCGTTTCACTTTGCCCCACAGCCACCTACTTAGATAAACTTAATTTTCTACTCGTAACTTCTGTGTCACGTGCGTCAGAAAATTCGGTAAAAATATTTAAAAATAACTACATATTTTGTTCTTCCACACATTAGAAAGCTTACATGTTGCACTTATCCTTTGTGTCACGTGCCTTAAAACATTCTATAAAAATATTGTTATTAAAGAAACTTTTTTCTCTACTATTTTTATGCTCTTAACATTATGTGTCACATGCGTCAATAATTTGAATAAAATAAAGCATTAAAAGTAACTATCTAATTATTTTCTTCTACCCATTAGGTGAGGGGTAAGACTATTTTTTCTGCTATAAACGCTCTTTGGCTAATATATTAGTAAGTTATGTAAAAAATACATCTGCAAAAGTAGTAATCTAGTTTTTCGTATACTAAAAAAAACTTGAATTTTTTCTTCAGTTTATTGGGAAAAAGTTGAACTTAATCTTTGATAGGATGCACGATTTATCATCAATATAAAAAGAAATTTGATGATGCGTATAACGGTCGTTAGGGCTTACACCAAATCTTAAAATGTATCTGAAGAAACTCAAATGATCGCTATTAAAGAAAATAACACACAACAAATGAGCTCTTTTACAGTCTCGAAAATATTTTTCGCCTGTGAACATCAACTTTTGACTATACGACACTTTAAAAATCAAATGAATGTTACTTGCTGACCTCCATTTTAAAATTCACTTCGAGAAGCTTATGGAGAAGCACAAAAGAAAACAGAAGAAAAAATATCACACTAAAATATCTCACTCCTTCGCAGAAATGCGAAGAAATATTTTTTATTTTGTCAAAAGTAGGGAAAGAAATATCTAATCTGACAAAGTATTTCGACGTGAAAGACAAGCAAAAGAATCACTGCACTTTATGGCACTTTTCTTTTTTTTCTTTTTCGAATTTGGTTTCCATGCCAAAATTAATCATTCTTCTACCATGTAGCCAATGTGACAAAAAGAAAGTAAAAGAGTAAAAAAAAAAGAAGGAAAAAATCTTTTAATTTTTTGCGCAAATATGAAGTAAAAAATAGGTTGCTGTGAAAAAAACGTAACATCTTGCTACCAGAAAAAGAAATTTAAAGGTCAGCATATTATAGCTGACAATGGAAAAAAATAGCAGAAGTTAGCATGAAAATAACATTTGTTAATGCTGAAAAGAAGTTATGATTTTTAATAATAATTTTAAAATATTCAAAGGTAAACTAACAATTGTTGGCTGCAGTATTATTCCTAAATTGCTTGAAATTTTTTGAAGAGAATTATTAACTTTTTATGTTTTCAAAATAATTTAGTTGAAAAGAAAAACTCTTATTTTTATGTTTGTTAGGTTGCCCTTTTTATTGTAAAAAGAAAAGAAAGGAAAAAAAAATCTATATATTTGGTGCGAATTCAAAATAATTATTTATAAAGGGTGATTATTGGTTGAGCATTCATTTAAACCGTAAACATTTAACGCAGTTTGATATCTATAGGTTAGTTCAAGACAAGTTTTTTTTAGGAAACAAATCCAGGGTCGTTGGCTGGTTCTCTTCTGAGAAACTATGCGTGGTTTTTCGCACGATGTATTCGCTAAAGACTAAAAAATAGAGAACGATCTGGTAGCATTGAAGTGTTTACTACTTATTGTAAAACAATCAACAATAAAAAATAATCTGTGTACATAGATATTTAAGAAATTTACACAAAAATACATTATTACCTTTGTACTAGAACTACGTTATATCGAGCAAAGCTACTAGACAAACAATAGGTACTATACTAAATTACGTAACATAAATGCAATAAAACTACTCGAAATAAGTCTTACAATATTTTCCAGGTAATTGCAGTCTAATTAGATTCCATACTTATTTAATCTATTTCTCGATTTTGATTTCTTTTCTTTGAAAAGCCAGCACATTCTGTAAAAATGTTCATCCTGTGATTGAAAAGCAATCTACAATTAAATATTTTGTTTAGTTCTATTAAGTTCTTATCGAAAAATTTCGTCACTAGCAGCCTGCATATGTCAATTCTCAAGAAAAAAAAACACTGCGATAATCAGAAGGCAATATTTATTATTTAGTTACTTAAAAATAATCATTTTTTTTTCGCATTTTTTAAAATAACACAAATTAAACTCATTTACTTTTCACTCCTTCTAAAGTAGATGAAAAGAAGAATGTGCCAATAGAGGGAATATAGTAACTTAATTAGGATGTTAAAACAACAAAAAGCTTAATTAAGATCTTAAAATAAATATACCCTTAAATAAATACCCATGAAATTTTTCTTCGCGAGAGAAAATCAAAGGCGTACATTAAAAAATGCTTTTACTCTCACCATAAATATCTGAATCATAATCCTAAAGAAGGCATATGCTCCTGAAACAAGGCGGGTAAAAAAACAAAACAGCCAACTCATAAATATTGAACAAAATGCGATCATGCAGCTCAAAGAACATAAAAAGGGGCTCAATGACTTAAGTACCATTTAATAAAATCTTAAAGCTTTCTTTGAAAAGGGGGCTCTTATTCTTTGATTCTTGGTACAATGCTTCCATTGCTTCTTTTTGTTTGTCTCCTTTATCTTAATAAATGCGAAGCCATTTAGGTTGTTTTTTAACGTCGTTTTATTTAGTTTGGATCATAAGGAAATTTTATAAGTCTCTTTCTTTCTGTTTTTGGTCAAAATAGCCTTTAGATTTGCTCAGACATCTGAACTGAAGAAAAACCTTGTATGATTAGTATTGGTCAGTTTACGTTTTTTTAATCAACTATTTTTGTATCTGAATTATAGATTATACATGAATTAGAAGCTAAGTTGAATCAACGCATACATAATAAAAACAACAGCGATAAAAACGCTTATATATGTAATAGCCAATGATCGTGTAACAGTCCTGACGTCATTAACAATGAAACTCGTGCCACAGCATAATATATTTATAATATATGTTTTGGTAATGTTTAACATGCAGGGAAAGGCTTTATTGTCACAAGGCTGAACTCGATCCGGTAACTTAATTGTTTTACTGGTAAGACTGTGTCATTTCAGGGTAATGAAGAAACGAAAGAGTGGAAACATTGAATGCTATCTACTGGAGTTAAGGGTTAATCCACTGGAGTTAAGGTTAAAATTTCAACTATTAAAGTATCACCAAACAGGCAATTGCTTCTTTCAAATGTAGAAGCAATTTTCTCTCGTCATATCTTGACGAGCGATTTTCTAGTATCGAAATAAAAGCGAAATGTCTCCACTGAAGTGGATGGAGATTTGCTTGTTTGTAGCTTGTGGATTTCGTGTTTTCGGGACGAAAAGCGTATTCAAATTACCAACCATTTAGTGAAGACAATAGCAATAAATTTAGCCCGTATGAACAACGCATGTGTAGAACCACAACGGCAGATAATCTTTGCGAAAATAATTGGGATATGACTGATACCAATAGGCAGTACAGAAACCAATGTGGGATGTGATTTGCAAAAACATAACTACAGAACAAAAACAATTGAGAAATTATTTCACTTAGAGATGGTATGAGCATACATACCATATTAGTGGCATTCATTAATGCTGCCATGGGCTGGTAAACGGCAGTATCTGCAGAATTAAGGTTTCAAGATGTTTGTAGAAATGTATGCTGGATTCAATACTAACAATAGGGAAGTGTTGGAATTACCCCTTTTTTTTTTTTTTTTTGTTTTTCCGCGCCTTTCTTTCAGCAGAACCCAAATCTTCATTGATATAATAGCGAATGATCGAGGAACGCTGACGGCATCAGCAATGAAACTCGCGATACGGCATGATAATTTGATAATATTTTTTGGAAATGTTTGACCTGCAGGGAAATGCTTTATTTTGACAAGGCTAGACTGGATCCGGTAACTTAACTGTTTTACTAGTAGGAATGTTATTTTAGGAGAATAAAGAAATGGTCAACAATCAACACTATCTACTGGTGGTTTAATCCACTGGAGTTAGGGTTAATCCACTGGAGTTAAGGTTAAAATTTACACTATCAAAATATCACCAAACAGGCAATTGCTTCGTTAAAATGTAGAAGCAACTTTTACCCGTCATACCTTGACGGGCAATTTTCTAGTAAGCAAGCTTGTACAATAAAGCTAACGTACAACAGATGACAAAAATGCAAAAAAGTGAAAAATATAAAATGTGCAGTTACTGCTCTTTACCTGTTCAAGGCAGAATAGTACTTTGGGGGGGGAGGGGGAAGAAATCAAGTTACTATTTAGTAGAAAAGCAAGTTATGAAGCAATTTTGATCGTTTATGAAAGAAAAAAAATATGATATGAAATTATTGGAGGTAAGGAGGAACTCGAAGTCAGTATACAAACAAACTTTCTACGTATTTGTAAACAATAGTAACTGTGTGAAAGTAATCAATTTACTTCTCATTACTACAGCAATATAGAAACAAATCTTATATGCATCCGTACATGGTAGTTACAGTTTCAATTTAAATACTGTACTGATCAACGTAAAGTCACTATATAAAATTTAAAAGGAAATATACAAACCAATCTCGGCTGAGTTAAAGAAAGAAAAAAAAAAGAATACCAGCATAGAATGATTTGACCCACTTTTAACAAGAATTCTGCTATTAAGAAAACGAACATCGATTGCATAGCTCTAAATATAGTTTTATCTGTGGGATGTAGAATTTTAAAAGAAAACAATGCTCATTTTCTATACCCGTTTTAAAAATTACTCAAGTAGATTAATATTTTTAACGATTTAGACTAAAAATCATAGTTATGTTTCATTTTCCATAATTTACAAAAAGTTTAGTTAAAACGTAGGCATCTGATTTTATTTTTGAATGTTGCTAAACTGCATATATATTTTTGTTTAGGCATATACAGGGGTATCCCCCGTATAACACGGTTAATTAGTTCCGTGTAATATAGAAACCGTGTTATACGAAACTTTTTTTTTTAAACACTTTTTTTAACTTATTTTTTAACCTAATTAATCATGTACATGTCATAAACCATGTCAATGTGTACCGTGTTGTATCGAAATCATGTTCCGTGTTATATCGAAATAGTGTTATACGAGACCTTGAAATAATGAAAATCAAGGAATGTGTACCGCGTTATATCGAAACCAAGAAATAAGTTGTAAATTTTATAATTGCTGAAATTCCGGCTCAATAGAACATGCAAACGAAAATTGGCAACCAGAACATACAAAGACCCACTGATTTAAAAACAAGAGTAGTTATAAACGATAAAACTTAATTATTTTACATACCTCAAATTAAACTGTTATGCACAACAAGAAAAAATTTATCAACTCTTTTTATTAAGAACCAAACGCATTCTACAAGAAAAAAAAATTGTGAACTGTATTAAAGTAATAAAGTTCATCTGAGCAACAACAACAAAACAAAATATAAAATAAAATAAATAGCAATATTCTATTCATTGTAATTCATGTTCGCAACTCCAGAGCTCGAATACGCTACCTTGCGGTGATTAACAATACTATAGAAAAAGGTAAAACATTCCATTTCACGTCTTTTCTCTGGGGTAAATTACAGGCTTCAGACAGTTTATGGTGTAATGTAATTTCAGAAAAATAGAAAAGAAAGCTTCCCACAAACATGATGAAAAATTACTGTCATTCACTAAGCGGCAAAGCAAGTTCTACGTTACGGCGTGTGTTTGTTTTTCCTTTTTCATTCGCCATTAGACAGTGGCTGCAGCGCCCCCTATAGTTTTTTGGAGTTGCGAATTTTGTTTCGATTCCTTTTTTTTATTTATCGTTTGCCAAATTTAGCTTATGTTTAATCCTAATTCTCAACTCCAATAAACTATAGGGGGCGCTGCAGCCACTGCCTAATGGCGAATGAAAAAGGTAAAACAAACAAATGCCGTAACTTATAATTTTTTAAGGTTAGTGAATGACATTTTTCATTTTGTTTGTGGGAAGCTTTCTTTTCTATTCTTCTGAAATTACATTACATCATAAACTGTCTGCAGCCAGTAATTAATCGAAAAGAAAACACGTGGAATGGAATGTTTTACCTTTTTCTTTAGTATTGTTAATCACCGCGAGGTAGCGTATTCGAGCTCTAGAGTTGTGAATGTTGTTTTCTTACAATGCACTGGAAATAAAATAAAATTATTCTTTTTGCTTTTAGAACAATGGTGAGAAAAATTAAGTATGAAGTTAAAAGTAGTGTTATACGGGGAAAGAGCCGAACACAGACAATTTTTCGTAAAAGTTTCATAAAAACAAAATAAAAACTTATTACAGTGATTATCATACATTTTTAACTGTGTATTGAACAAAAACGAAATCCCCTCTTTTAAAATTCGTGTCGCATCACAACCGAGTAGTATTTAAAATCAAGTTTTGTACCGCGTAATATCGGAACCGTGTTATAATAGTCGCAAATTTGGTACCGTGTAATATCGAAACCGTGTTGTAGAAGTACCGTGTTATACCAGGGACGCCTGTGTTTTGCAAATTAAAAAACTGAAAGAGTTTGAATTTAAGCTAAGGAAGTAAGAAATTCTCAATTGATATTCGTATTATCTTCAAATTATTTCGAAGACATTACTTATATCACAAGTGATGAATTTCTTCCTAAAATACATTTAGCTATAATATTTAAAAGTTTGATGGTTCAAAAATGCATTTAATTAGATTAAATATCGCAGTTAATACAAAATGTGTCTTTCCTAACTCTTGCACCAGTAATGAGTTTCGCATTTGACTTTAGGCGTTGAAAATACTTTTATAAATATTAATGCGCATATATATAGTGCATTAGATTCTTCAAATTTTATCGACAAAGTTTTCTGAATTCGTTCTTTTCATTTAGCAAATTTCTTAAAACTTCGATTCAAGTGAGAGGGTTTATAAAATATGATTATATGAATAATATTCACATACGAGTATTATGGACCTCGATGATTTTAAAATTTCATTTTCATTTCATATAGCACATTAAGCCTAGCGATAACTTTGGCTTTCAATATTTGGAATACTGAATTGATTGGAATTCTAAGGTGTAACATGTGTAGTAGGGTGGTTTAAATTTTTTTTTTCAGTTAGAGTTCAGGACACCCCCTATTTTGTTTACACTTACTAATAGTATTATGCTGTGAAAGTTTTAGCTTCTTACTCAAATTTTAAGAGGGTGCTCAATGACCCCTTAATTTAACATTAGCCGTAGCATAGTAAGTGTCGCAAATTTAGAAAGATTCACTGTTAAAAATGGGTATTCAAAAATAATGAAAATTTACTCATTTTTGAATACTTTTATTACTCAATATAGTTCCGAATCAATAAGGTTCAATTTTGAGAAACACATGTACTCATTTCATGACTCATATTTCTCGTATGTTTGTATTTGATGCCACATTTACTCATTTTTGAATCAATTGTATTCAAAAAAAAAATGAATACATTCAGAGTTTCATTTTTGAATACATTTTTTTTAACAGTGTTTATTTTCCCTAGCTAGTATTTCGTAAATAGTTATTTTACTGCAATGCATATGCATAATACAAGTGTATGTTATTAAATCTAGCATTGATTTTTCAATTCAATGTATTTGTTAAAATCCTTTCCCCATACGCATGAAGTTACGGGGAAGGGATTGAGCACCATCTTTCAGTTTAAATAGGAAACTAAGATTCTTCCAGTATATTACTATCCACAAGCCTAAAAATATTGAGGGGTGTCCTGTTATCTAGGAGAAATTTTGTTTTTTACATGTATTTTTGAACTACCCTAATGTGTAGTGTGAAAACACTTCTGATTGCAGTAACAAAATCCAAATAGAATCGAGACTCGTTCCTTGGAATTCATATGATGAATTAAATCAGTTCAAATGACAACGAAGCTCCAGCAACCAAGCTACAAAAACTTCTTTGTCGAGTGTTTTTCACGCATTAGTTTACTTCCTTTTGAATTTAAGGAGTCAGTACAAAACACTCGTTTGTATTTTTTGGTTGGTTTGACTTAGTTGATTTTTTTGGCGCAAGAACCTTGATAGGCTATGCTACGAACTCATGGCGAAAAATGTCGAACTCATGGGTTGCTTTCACTCCATTGTTCAATAAGTTCCTTTGAATTGGAAGTATTGAATACTGTACGCAGGGGGGGGGGGGGTAGTTGAATAAGCACCAGTTCCTTTCTGATCCCAAATTTTGAGATGACCGAAGGAAGACGTATAAGTAGTTCCTGGTTTGATGGATGAAAAAATGTAAGTGCGACGGATAATTAGTATTAGGTTTGATTTTGTAGTAAACATTTAATGAAAGTTCAAATCACCTAACCCGTGTAGAAAAAATTAATGGTTTAGTATGTGAAGGCTATTTATTGGTGAAGGTCGAAAGGCACCTAAACAGATGTGCAGTGGCTGATTGTATATTGGATCCAGGATTTTGAGAGCACTTTTGACTGCGGAATTGTAAACCTTCATCCGTAATTAGTTTTTGAGCGTACTAGAGCTCTTTAAATTCTTAACAGTAACTCTGTATCAGCACCCCAAGAAATGTTAGCCAAGACTTGATGAATATTTCTTTTTACTAAGCATTTCTGTTTCAGTTCTTGCATGTGAGGAAGAAAGTTTAATTACTTGTCAAGTGTTAGACCAAGGTTGTATTTTTTCCGACCGTATATTTTTAAATGTTGTTGTATACATTTTTACTTGTTTGTTTTTATTTAAACATATCACTTAGTCGGTATTGTGCGTTTTATTCAATGACACTTCTATTATTTGGTGTGAAGGCAACATTTTATCTGAAATATAGCTGGTAGTAAATTCCAAGCCGAATATTTGCCAGCATTTTGTCCAAACATTTTTGGACATGAAACAGAGCAATCGCCAGCGCCAGAGAGAAATAAAAATTCAAATAACTCGAGAGGAGTTGAGATGAGAATATTAAGTGAAACAGCAGCAATTGTCTTCTTTTGTCTTTGCCATTTGAGTACAACGAGTCTCTCTCAAGAATTCTAGTGCTCTAAGTGATATCAACTTTAATTTCTTTTCTCTGAGGTGAAGTTTGAAGTTGAATGTCAAGAGTGGCCGCAGCAATATTTCTAAGAAAAACCCTTTTTGGTATTTCTTTAAAGCAAAATTTCACTTTAATTTTCTTAGTTTATGAAAATTGGGTATCCTGTATCATTAAAAATGATTTTATTATGTTACAAAATGTATTTTTCATTAGTTGGTTTTGTCTTTAAAAAAAAAGAAATGTGTTATTTTGCAATTTTGGAACGTTGTGCGTAAGTAAGTGAAGCATATTTTCCCCTCTAAAAATGAGGCATTCAACATTTTTAGACATCTACAAGTATATTGTATGAAAGTGAAGGGTTTTCAATTTGACCTTGTTACAGAAAAATATGTAAGAAAACACTTTAAAAATAAGGGAGAAAGTTCTTCATTCATTTTAATGAACAAATCTGCTTTGATACAAATATTACTGTAGAATTTTATGCAGTTAACAGATTTAGTTAACATTGCTTTAAGAAAAGAAAAATTGAAACGGATTTTTTGACGGCCCAAAAATCATGTATGACGGAAAATATCTTTACCACCGGTTAATTAAAATCGAGCAAGCTTAAAATATAGTCTCTAATATTGTGAAAATTCGAATAAAAATGTTATTAATTTGAAAATGCGCATCTCGTTAAAACAAACTCAAAGGGATCTTTAAAATCAGTTCGCCTTAACCGCAGTTTGTCTTATCCGAAAAGAAATAAATAAACAATAGGACTGGGATCGCAACTGCAGTTCGTCTTAACAGTGTTTCGTTTTAAGCGTGTTCGTATCGGGTTCGATTGTACTATTTCACCCAACGACTTTTAGATGAAGCCATTCCGGTGTTCCTTTCTATCATTTAGAAAAAAAAGGAACTCAAATAGAAAATTTAGTCCATATTTTATCACACGTGACCGTGGTCAACCCATAATATGAAAAAAATTATGGGTTTTGATTAAAAAATTTAGACACTGTGATCTTTTTACTTTGCGTATGGTTCCTTGTTTCTTGAAATTTCATTCACATGTTTCCAAGAAGTCTCCTGATCGACTTAGATACTTCTTTTAAGATTTATTTCCATAATTAAGAGTGTTTTGTACATTAAATTTTTTTTCGTATTATTTTCTTATTATCTTTACTAATATTATAAAGAGAGAGGGCGGATTTTTGTGTGTTTATATGTTCGAGGTAATCTCCGGAACCACTGCACCTATTTGAAAAATTCTTTCACTATATGAAAGGTGCTTTCTTACTGAGTAACATAAGCTATAATTCGAAAAAATCCGATAACTAGTTCTTTTTTTATTCAAATTTAGGCCCAAATTTCACGTAAATTGCCTATTATTGGCTATTAAAAGGGTGAAAAATTACTTGCACATGTTACTATTATATATCGTTAAAAAGGGTAGAAGTTTTTACGTTCTAAGGAGTTTGTTTCGATGCTCTAACTTCATTACGACGGGAGTAATTTGCGTTTCTAACTCGAACTTTTTTAGGCTTAGCTGAAATTTAGGCACTACTTTCTTCATTAAATATATCAATAAAAAGTGAATGAATTGTCTCACAGTTTTCTTTTTGACACCATTAAAAAAAGCGAGATATTTTACTCCAGATCTCTCTCGACCCTTGGTCGAAAAAATTTGCTTCTATCTTCAAAGGAAAAAAAGTTACAAGCGTTTTTAAATCAATTTCGACGCACGTCATTTTGATTCAGGTTTTCAACCATTTTATTTTCGCGTTTCCATGGTTACGCTTTTTGAATCCATTGATTATTTCCATCTTTCTCATTTTCAATTTTTAAACTTATTTCATGTTTCCATGGTTACGCTTTTAAAATTCATCTCTCGCATTTTAATTTCTTAAAAATATTTTGATATCTGTCGTCATTGTTTGGAAGGGTAATTTTGCATGGTGTTTTTTTTCTTTTATTAAAGTTATTCTTTAAGTTTTTAAGTTATTCTTTTAATTAGTTGTTGAATATATGTCACTTGACACAATTTTTGTTCTCAAGGTAGACCGGGCAAAGCCGGGCAACGTAGCTCTTAAGGCACGTTAGGCGCTGAGCACTTCAGTCTAGGATTATTCTTTTAAGGCAACCGTTAATGTAATTCATTGTTTTGGCGATTTGTTTTGAAAAAAAGGAAGATTTTGATTTGTTGTTATCCGAGTGAGATGTACGACCTTTTCTTCTTTTTTTCCGACGACGATATTTGAATGTTCCACGGGATGATGTTTTTTTTTCCTCGATGATTTTTGAATGTTCCACGGGATTTTTTTTTATAGACGGATGGATTATGATAACGTGGTTGCTGGGCATTTTTGGCGACAAGCAATAGAGCTGTGGAATTATTTTTACATTTGAAAGATATTATTTGATGCCTTTTTTTGTTTATTTGGCGAAATATTTTAAATTGCAGTAAAAACCGCTTCATTCGCTAAATAGAGTTTCAAAGCAACTGTAAATCTAATTTAATGATTTGACGAAAAGTTTTAAATTCCAAAGAAACTTAAATAGATTTTTTTTTTTTTGAAAAGGTTGTGTACGCATTTTATACAAAGAAAAACGATCATTTCACATCAGAAGGGAAGGGGGCGTCAGTTTTTTCTTAATTTAACGGACTTCTATTAAATTTTTAGCACAGGCATCGCTGTGCGGATACTGCTAGTTGTTAATAAGAGCTTTTCCAAACTTATAAACGTACTTACAATATGACACTACTTTAAACAAATTATTTCGAGATAGATTTTAATCAAAAAAAATATATGTTTTTGATATTTGCGTGCCTATTTAATCAATTTGATATTTATTAAAGAGAGAAAAAGAAAAAAATGTGTAATCAATAAATTCATGAAAATCATAAAGTAACTCGAACATTTTAATCTTCTTATTTCAAATATTTTGTTAAGCTTTTTTTTACAAGAAAAGGAGAATATCCATGACTATTATGCAAATAAACTAATGAGTCTTTAATTTTCTTCAATGTGTGTTCTAAAATCTTTAACCATTCAAACTATTCACGAAAAGATAAGAATAATTTTCGAAGCTTTGTATTCATTACTAATGCAGTTTTACAAAACAATGGAGGATTTTCTCTACTTATTTGTGCCAACTACGCTTAACTAGAATAGTAAACGCATATACTTCTACTTAAATTTAAAAAGGAAAAAAAATCTGGAAAGTATTTTATTATAAAATCTTGTGAACAGTGGTAGTTTAAACAATTTATTTTTTAGCACATTTTTCTATCAAAGAGCGACACGCTTCAAAACATAAGAATTGAATTGTGTTTTAAGTTATGAATGCGGTTATTGATTAATAATCACATGGCTATTTGGTTATTATTAAGAACAACAGGTGATTAGTATTTTTTTACCCATTTATATCGTCAGGGCTGCTTTCTAGTCAATAGTGTAGAGCCATCGATGATTCTAACGCATTGCAATTGTATTATGTGAACGGACACCGTTCATTTTATGTATGGCAATTTCAGTACACAACAATGTCAAATCATCAAAATGCTTTAAAAGTTAATTAATTTTATTGAAAAACAAATACAATTAACTGCATTTTGAATTATAGTCAACTCTCGATAACCCGAAGTCACAACGGAGATGTTAAAACATTTGCATTATTAGGAGTTTGAGTGATGGGAATTTCCCATAACTTTTTTCAGAGTTTGGAACACAATAAAAATTTCGAGGTAAGGGAATGATCGAGTTACAAGGCTTCGAGATATCGAGAGTTGTTGAAGTTGAGCTTTCCCACTTCTTTTTATTCACACTTTTCATAAATTAATTTTTGGAGAGAATTGAAGGGACCATGTTCATAACACACAACTATTTTATTTTCTACACTCTGATACAGTTTACATGATAGGCAGCCAATTTTCCCTTTCTCCCGAATAGGGGTTCAAAATATGACCATAAAATGGTATCCCACTATTCGGTCAGGAGATTTGTCAGTCATCCCTTGACGACTGTCTACAGCCATACGATCTCAGGCGCTCTCATGCATCTGCGCAGTAGCCAATCGCGCTAAGCCCCATTACGCAATTATGGAGATCCCAGTTATAAATCATGGGATCCCTGGCAAGCGTTACGCAATATAACTGCGTGGAGCATTAATTTCTTACAAGAGTTGACTTGATATACAGGGTGTTTCAAAATGAATAGCGGGGTTTTAACATGTTATAATATTTATTACATCAAACGTAAACCACAAGTGATATATCAAATGAAATAGAAACTCAAATAGTTTTACATAATAGCCTACAAATGTTCAATATGAGCACCATTTGTCACTCGGCACACGTCAAGACGATACGCGAGTTCTTCCCAAACTTTGATGAGTGTCTCATTAGTAATTGCTGCAACAGCTGTTTCAATCCTGTTCCTTAATTCGGGAAGGTCGGCTGGCAGTGGAGGCACATACACACGGTCCTTAATAAACCCCCAAAGATAGAAATCACACGGCGTTAGGTCGGGTGACCGTGGAGAACATGGGAAACAAGCCCTGTCATTAGGCCCCTTACGACCAATCCAGCGGTCGGGTACAGTTAGGTTAAGCCAATCCCTGTACCTCATTATGCCAGTCAGGCGACGCACCATCTTGCTGAAAAATAAAACACAAAACACTTTCTGTTCTTTAGTCGCCATCTTTGCTACAAGCGCTTTCTAGCGGATTGCAGCAGAAACATTCCACGCGCATGCGCACTGATGCCAAGAAACAAAAAAACTTTGAGTTTTTCTTTCATTTGGTATATCACTTGTGGCTGTAAGTTTGGTGTAATAAATATTATAACATGTTAAAACCCCGCTATTCATTTTGAAACACCCTGTATTTTGAAATTCAGGACGATCGGAAAATGTGTGGTAGAATTTCAAAGGGCTTGAGGGAGGAAGGGGGGTGTATAACGCAGTGTGTAGGGTAGAACCCATTTCGAGGACAGGCCGACTTATCCGACATTTTTGTTCCAAGACAGCTTTGGATCCAGCCTTGTTTCAAGTATTTGGAAATACGTTATTATAGTCGCTGGTTGACAATGTGGTAAAGTAATTGATGATAAGTTGAATAAAACGTCCCTTTCGGTAAATCTAGAAGGAACTTTTTTTCTCAAATTAAATAACAATTTATCAGCAAATATATCCTGTAATGGGCCTCTTTTTTATACCTTACTTGGTTTTAAATATGAATTAAATATATCTTCCCCATTAAGACAATAAAATAATTATAAAAAAAAACATTTATCCAACACATCAATAGTTTGGCAATCAGATTTCTGGAACGTAGTTACTGCATAGTTAATAATGTTCTCAGGCGTACAAATTTGGAACCAAAATGTCGGAAGAATTAGCTCTTCTTTTAAGTGGCGTTAGTGTAGGGTAACCAAGAAAAGGAGGCAATGCGGAAAGCTTAAAGCCACGCAGCTGTGATTACACATTATACTATATTTCAAGTTATAACAGTTATGGAGATATGCAGAACACGGCTGGTGTTTTATGTCTATGTACACAGTTCCATAGGTCGGTAATGTTAAACTTGTATTACATAATTACATGCTGTATAAAACCACTGCCGTTCGAGAGCTTTCTGAATTGCTTCTTTATTTTGACAGCTCTACACATGGCGCTCTATCACCTCCACGCGGCCTATGTAGACACGCATTATGCCGCAAATCCTTTTAATTTGTCTTGTTAAAGTACTTTTGTCATCTACCCGTCTCTTCTTCCAATGTTTGGTGAAATCCAGCCCTCTTGACATTTTAGACACACATTTTCCATTGCTTGTATAACGTTTCAAAGAAAAATATATTTGGTTTCACCCATGTCTAAATAGCCCACGGTTTTAAGGCATTAAGATGTCTGAAACATAAAATAATGAAAAAGATCGAGCAGAAAATATAATGATAACCTTCAAAATGCTAAGAAATCCGTCAGAAAATACTTAGAAAACGCTTAGGTATTTGAACATTTTGCAATATGTTTCTAAAATATAATTTTGGCTTACATATTTATTCATAACTACTCAACACAATTTGTTTAAATGTGTTTAAAAAACCTAAAACAAAACTCAAACTTAGCTGTAAATATTCGATGCCGTCAGAGAGTTAAAAATATCCAAATTCAGGAAAGGTATTTAGACCTCTGAAGGAAATAAATGGTAAAGTAAACTGGCAGGAACTTTTTTCCCGAAACTCCTCTGTCTCTTCACGGTATGCGGGTCTTAGCTTTAAAATCTGGTCTGAGAATATCATCCAGACGTTTACTCCCTTGATGGATATTTAATGGCGTGAACGAAATTCACAGAAGACTTTTTCAGCTTCCCATCGATTCGCTATCGGTACTCGATAAATTCGAGGTCGATCCCTATCTGTGGAAAAAGTCGAGTTCAGAGCGAATATTTTACGACTTTTTTGCGTTAATAACTGGAGCAGTATTCTACTGAAATTTATTTATTTTTTGAACTTCTTTTACTACATTCAAGATTATTTTTAGTATTTTACTCAAATTACGTGTATCTGCTTTTATACAATTATAATATGTGTTATATTTGGAAATATGTTGAACAACCTAAGCAATACACGAAAAACAAATTTATTCGCGTACGGGACTGAAACCTGGTAAATGAAAACATTGAAAACATTAAAACAGATGTAAATTTGCGCACATTTTGTTTTTTCTAACGTTGTCGTTTGTGATTTTGAAATAGTGCATGTTAAAATACATTTGAAATAAGGGTGTGTTTTTTGTATTTATTTTCTGAGAAAGGTATATTTTAGCATTTGAAAAATAATCAATACTGAAACAAAAATCAGTCCTTAAAAGACAACACATTTTATTTTCTTGCTCTCATTTAACTATTACTTAGAATTAGTATAACCAACGAGCAAAAACACTCGGCGTTGCCTGGGTCAGTAATAATTTTGAGAAACGATTGCTACCTTCATTCATCGCAACGATTTCATTCATTTTCTGTTTTGACTGAAAGAATTCACAACACACCACTTTGACGTTGCTTAAAATTGAACTACTTTCTTCCTTAAACGTAAAAGCAAAGTAGTAATAATATAAAGAACAAAATAGTATTCATTGAAAAAACGAAAGCACGATATTTAAACAAACAAAATTTTGAATAATATCCAAAATATGCATTTAATCCTCAATTCTTAAAAAAAAAAAATATTTATCAGTTAATCTATTTTTTCTTTTCTTTTTTCTTTTTTGAACATAGTCCTTCACTTTATAAGTTTTTGTGTTGTTTATGGATTAGCCTCGTTTAGTTGGCGGATTATTTTAAATTTCAATAAAAGCTCCTTATAATGGCGATATCTTGATTACATGGTGAAAACCGAGAAACACTATTACGTAGATTTTACGACAGTTGAAAAAATTGCCAAAGCGTCAGCTATTAAAATATTTCCGCAAAAAAAAAAGGAAAAAAGGCGGGATTCCTGCTGGCTGATTAGATAATGAGTAAGTGTCGAATTAGAGCAATAAAAAAATTAATTGCATTAAAGTTCCATTAAAATGGAAGATAATCCGCCAAATATATTTACTATTTTCCAATGTTGGGCGAAAATATCATTTTTAAGATTTATGGACTTCAGAAAAGCCTAGAACAGTCAGACGAAAAGCAAAAATATTCAACAGCGCAACAATTGAAGCAGTGAGAAGCAAAGGGATGTAAGTGGCAAAATTAAAAATGTGGAGATAACCAGTACTCATAGTAGGTGAACTTCTCCTCTGCCTTGGGGCAAGAGATGTTATTAGTAGCCCTGATTTTGGAAAAAAAAAATCAATGAAAGCCTACCCAGTATCTTATCTTTAAACGCGTTTTACTCAAAACTTGAAAATGTCCACTTACACCCCTTTGCTTATCACTACTTCAATTCTAGCTATCTACACGAAATTGAGATGATACACTAAATACTAAATTGAGCTGATGAGTGCCTTCGAACATGGAACTAAAAAGCCTATAACTCGTTTTTTATTCTGCTAAGAAATTTCGAACAGATGTCATCTTCAGCAGAAATATCAAAGCTTTCGATAGACATATTATGTTAATATGTGCAAGTATTTGTTTACCTCCATATTATAGAATGTATGTGAAAATTGTGTTTCATTGCCCCCCCCCCCCATTGGGAGTTTTGCCCTCCATGACGGGATGAAACTACCTTATGTGTTATTCTGACGCGTAAGTTATATTATTGTAAAGTTTCATCAAAATCCATTCAGCACTTTTTGCGTGAAAGAGTAACAAACATCCATACAGACAAACTTTCGCATATATAATAGTAGTAAAATTTATATTAAACTAAGTTTAAAAGAACAAAGTTTGGAAAATGCTTACATTAGCTTAAAATCGTAATTGCTGAAATATGTTTTGATGTTATATACATTGAATTGGTTTGAATTATGTTGTCAAAAAATGTATAAAAGTTTTGAAAGTTAAAATACTTATTAAAATCAAATTTATGTTGCAATAAATACAAATGAAACGAAGAAAAAGTAAAAAATATCAAAAGCAAAGAGCATACAGAAATTCAAAAAGAAAAAACGTGGGGAGAACAGGACTATAAAAGTTTCGTTTTCAAACAACCTCAAAATTTGTGATGGAAATTTTTTTTTAGAGGTGTAAATGGTGTAAATTGAAATATACGTCCTAATGATGAAAAAACTATTTTGTTAATTCTTTTTAATATATATATATATATATATATATATATATATATATATATATATATATATAATGAATTTTCGAACGCCTAATGTCGAACAGGACCAACTTACCACAACAAGGGGGAAGGTTGTTCTGGGGGTGGGACAGGGTTTTCTAAGGTTAGCAAGACTACGACCAAAGATGATGATTTCAAGATTAGCAATGTTTAGAGACGAGTAACTTGTTAAAGGCATGATTTGTGATTAAAAACAAATAACAGTGGTTGATGTAAACAAGTGCTTATTTAAATACTGATAAACAATGTCGTTCAAATAACCAATTGTTTTTCTTTAATTTACAACAACTTAATTTGCGTTTTGGCATACATTTGTTGTTAAAGGTTCAATCATCACCCTTTAAGTGCAAAATCATACATTAAGGAACAGTTAATAAATATACTAATATACTTTATTAACGTAATACAATACCATAGAGTTAAATTACATAATTAACAGCTTCAATAGCTAATTAGCTATACTAATTTGTTTAGTGTTGAACTATAACAAAAAACAATATTTGATAATAAATGATCCATAAACCATCTATTGAAGAAGTAAAGGATAACACTATGCTCTCGAATATCTGCGGTCGTATTTTCCACTTTGCCCTTTATGCGTGTGCTTTTTCCAACTTTTGTGATGATTTATTACTTTATTTATTTATTTAATTTTGTGTTGATAACTTACTTGAATCCTTTATATCAGAAGCCACTTAAGTGCGCTTTTTTAAACTTTCGAAGAACTAAAACTGTTTTGCTGCTTTAGTATAAGTCTAGTCTCCTTCAAATATTTTGTTATCGAATCAAAAATATGCTATTGGGATAATCTATTTATTAAAAAAAAATCCTTAAAGTTTTTGAGTTATAAATTTTTTGAAAAAAATGCACTCAGGTGGTTTCTGCAATAAATGAGTTTATTTAAAGTGATTTTTAAACATTATTACTGAAATTAAGTCAGACTATTAATTTTTCCTGTTTTAGTATTAAAGGGCCAGTAACAGACACACTTAAGTATAAAAAAGAGCGTTTTTACAATTCCTAAATAAAAAAATACAAATAGACTACAAGCTACAATATGTCTTTATACAAAGGATCTGTCCTTATTCACTTATTCAGCTTCTGGCAACTCCTTGTCAGCTGTTGGTCATTGGATGATGGTGTCATAGAAGGGTTTATATCCAACCGTGTATTTCATCAACTTTTTTATACCGTCTATCTTTTTTTTTCCTTGATTGGGACCTAAAACCAAAAATGTCACTGTGCAAAACTCGATAAATTTTAAAATTTGTTTACATCATTCAACGGGGCTTTGCTGGGAACTTCTTTTCCTTTGTACGAGACGTACTGCAGTTCGTTGAACCTAGCATTCCAAGTGATGCTCCGTTTCTATTTTTCTTCGTGCAGAACTTCACGCCCACGCTTGGGATTAGGTTCAACATCTGAACTATCCGACATGGCCTAATAACTATGTAATGTTACAATAAACAACAAAATAACACCTAATTTTCACCAAAAACTATTCACTCAGAGTTAGGTAACCTTTGAATCAAACAAAACAGCGACTTACAAAACAGGTGAGGCAAGCCTTCACGAGTGAAATTACCACAGAAGAAACCTAAACGACATCGCTTGGACTCTTTCTGAAATAAACGGATTATTTTCAAGGCTGCCAAAAAGCATTGCTGACATGGAACAAGGGTAATTTCTGCTCTAAAAGATGTACTGTATATCTTTAAGTTGTACAGTATCACCAAAAACACATTTTTTTGATATTTGTCCCTTAGATGGTTTCTGAAATAAACGATTCATTTATTGTATCAAATAATCGTTGTAACTTAACACGAGCAAAATCAGTTTTTAGACAATTTTTTATCTTTCTGCAGCTTCCTTCCCAATGAAATCACATTTTTTTTCTAGCCAACAGAAGCCTGATTAGTTGAACCTCGGTTTTACATCTATATTGCTTACGCCTTTAAACGAGTGACCGAACCGGTTAGGTTCGAAAAAGTCACCTCCTTTACATGTTTTTGGCGTAACCTAACTTGATTTGATTTTGTTGATCTGTTGAGCGATTTGCTGCATCCGTTTGCAATAATGAGTGGTTATTTTTTTGCATTTAAGTACATTTTCTACATAGTACACTATATTAAATAAATTCAGTCATGCATTTTTCGTGTAACCCTGTATTGCCAACTTAACATCAGGATAGATTCTAAAAGCAGTTGTTAGAAGTTGGTTTTCCAACACATACGCACAAATGCAAGAGATAAATATAAAATCTTCGAGTAGTTTTAATTTATCTGCTAAAAATTAGAAACAAATAATCAGCGTAAAGAGAAAGAATTTGTTCTAGCGACTGGACTTAAATTCTGCAGTAAAAACTTTTACAACAACAGGTAATTATTTTTAAAGCTTTAAACAAATCTCTTTATACGCAAAAAATCCCGCTTTTTTAATTGTATTAATGTTTAAGGAGCTGGAATATTTTCATTATCAGTTTTGCATAATAACGTCAGCCATGTAAAAACCATAAGATACACGCAAACTCACAGTGGTGTTTATGCTTAATAAACGATAATAAAAAATGACTTCCCTATTAATAAACTCCCTATTATCCGCGGAATAAGATGCAGTGGTAAACGCGGATGATCCCCACAATAGGTTAAAAAAAAACTACTACATACAAGAGCAAAAATTCAAGAAAATCTTGAGTGCTGATAGTAGGTACTAAAGACAAAACTAGTAACACTAAAAACTAACATCATACTATGTAGCTAATGTGCGTAAATGCCAGAAAAAATAATTCATTTTTAGGATTCCGCAAATCGTGTATCAAATCGTGAAAAGAAATCAAAACAAATGTGGTTACGGCAAAAATGTGTAAATAAGGTATTTTTTCTTTGAACAGATCTGGTCCAGTCATTCTTTTACAGATTCAAGGAGTGTAGATGTAAAAATTTGGTTTCAACTAATCAGGTTTTGGTTAGCTAGAAAAGTTATATATCATTGAAAAGGAGGGGAAGAAAAGAAGTAAAAATTTCTAAAAGTAGCTGATAATTCATCATTGCCTAAAGCAAAAGCTCGACTTCCACAACGAATAAACGTTTCAATTTTGATTTTTTTTTTGAAATGTTATTATTAAATCAATAATTCGTTTTATACTTTAATCAGTAAACTGCTACTGTGTAAATGTTAACGTCTAATTCACCTCCGAGTTCAACCTCAGTCAGACAGCTCAACATTAGATCATAGCCTTTTTAACCAATCAGACACTTGAGCCGTTGACAAAACCTTTTTCAACCAATCAGAAGGTCTAAATTGTCGGTTGAGTAGTCTGACTCAGGTTCAACTTGTCTGTTGAATATTGCCAATGTTGGTTTGTAAAATGACTTTTATAATTTTTCTTAGCGATTCCAAAATTTAAAGTGCAAATATATAAAACTGCCTTAACTGAACAACAAAAACAGGAGAACCATCTGAAGGGAAAGTTTTTTTTTTTGTTAAACTCGAAGTGTCAAAGTAATATGGAAAGAATTCACTTCTTAAATATCAGGTTGCAACAAATTAATCAAAATTTTTTTTAAAGTATTTTTGAAATACTATTTAAACGAATTAACCAGCGATAAATATTTGTTCACTTAAAAAAAAAAAATCGTTTCTATCATATGCAAAAGAGTTGAGTTGTTCTTTACAAAGTTTTGAATCTTGTTTAACGCCTTGCGTGAATTAATTTTCTTCAAAAAACTCCTTAGCTCAAACATTACGCTTAGAGTCCCTATTTCTTTCGTATTCTTTCACTAGTTCCAAACCAACACAAATGCATTTTTTTCTTCCCTCCCCCCATAGCTTGCAGGGTAGACACCCCATGCAATCAATCTACTGTTTTTTGTTGGCGGTATATTTTCCTCTCTGCTCCTTTCATACACTATTTTTAATCATTTCTATAAGGAAGCAAAACTTAAAGATAACGCAAAAGAAAGTAAAAACGTATTGAAGAGCGGGTCTTAATGAAATATCTCGTTGGTAATGTGCATGCATTTAAGCAGGTGCGTTAAAGGTTTATCGAATTTTCAAAGAAATATTGAATACTTCAGTTACTGAAGGTTTTGCTCCACAAGATTTAAAAATAAACTTCGGTAACTGAATAAGTATAAAGGAGCTTGCGCAAAGCGCCCACTTCTCTGATGCAGGAAATTCTTATTTTATCTTTTATTAATTTAAAACTGAACATTTATACTTTAATGCTTAAAACATAATTTTGCAACATTTGTTGAGGAATTAGTTTATTTTCGGTGTAATGCTGTTGGAGTATTCAAATAGTACTCATGATTTCGTTAAAATATATCAGTTTGAAAAATTTGTAAACAATGTCTAACAAAACGATTTGTTTAATGTAGTTAATGTTGAAAATGCAAAGATATTAATAATCAGCATAGGGTTTTTTTTTTTTTGCAATAAAGCCGAGGAAAACAGCTTTATGTCAAGTGCATTTGATGCTTCTTTTCTCTGCTCAGAGTTTTTTAAATCGTTCTTAGGTTATGCTCGGTTGCACCCTGAAGTAAACTTTTTTCAGGTGCAGTTCTCAATTTACCAAATGAAACTTTAAATTTTACTGAAAGATAAAATACCAGAATGCAAACTATAACTATGTACATCGAAAAGGAGTAAACATTTAGTAACCTTATTAAAAAAAAATGCAGTAGTGCAGCTCTCCATATTTGCAATTAAGGTACTTTTAGCAGGTCACAGTGTTCTCCTGTGACCTCCGAACAAGGTATATTAGCTTATGTGTAAGTCTTTTTTCAACAGCTTAAAAATCCAATATTATGAGGCACACACCTTTGCATGGCAAGCTGCATGAAGTCGTACAGGATAGCAGGAAGGGCTCATTATTTTTAACTACCCCATTAGTACTTAATTACACATACATTTTTGTTTTACAGTTTCTATTAACATAATGCTTAAGAAAAACTACTAATCTATTGTGTACATATACAAAATTGAGAAATAATAATTAATAAAATCATTTAGAATGAGTGATTGATTAGGTTCTTAGTTCTACCACTTACGTTCATTTTTAACGCTGTAAAAAATTGGGCGTAAAACAGACTAGGGAAAAGAAATGCATATTTAACTCCAGAAAAAGAAGCTAAATATTTAAAACCTTTACCATAACATCACAAGATTTCGACAGCTGTACTGGGCAGATTATTACAATAAACAACGGCAGATTTTAACAACTCCTTACCCACATTCAACTATAACAACTTCTCAATAGTCACTTCAGCTGATTAAATGCCCTGAAGTCAGGAATACTCTGACGGGTGGCCATTGGTAAACACTGTGACCTTCAAAAAATTTTTCTTATTCAACAAACTTTGTCTGACTTTCGGCAAATTTGGAGCGCAAAATTTAAAACACCCAAATGTCCCTTTTCATTATATTTATTTATGTAATACGCATTTTATCATTCAGAAGAATTTGTTGTTATATTCGGGAAATCGATAATTTCCGCTCTCCAAAAAATATAAGTCGGAGGCATCCCTGCCTGAAGTGCTTTATAAAATCCCAAAAAGGCAAGGAGTTTGTTCTCACCAGAACAGTGTAAACATATCTACAAAGCATCTGCGACACCATAGCACAGAGTTTAGCTTCGCTAGGGCATGGATGGTAATCATACCGATAATTACAAATCTTGAGACTGTATGGTAACTGTGACTAACAAACGTTTCACTGTAGCTTACATAATATTGAAAACGTGGAGAGGGATCTACCAATTCTGGAACACTCTATACAATGAAATGTATCCATTTTTGGCAAATTTTGTAAAATAAAAACTGGAACTATCTTATAATAACTTTGCCAGCAATGCACAGCATTATGCTTTCGACACTTTCCTTTGAATTCATATATACTTAAAAATATGCAATAGTACAATATTAACTCAAACGTTTAAAGCTATCACAAAACTCGATCCTTCTTAAAAGTTTTTATTCATCAATTGTTTTCAATAAAGTGATCTAACTTTGTAAAGAGCTCCCTTTTATCCAAACTTTTTTATTCGAATTTTCTTTTGACAATATTATAGCATGCACGTTGCGACAACACCAGGCAATCTTAATTTTTATTTTATTAGATTGTCTAAATACTTAAGAATTCATTTGCAGTGTATGTCACACAAAATAAATCAACTTAAGGTTGGAAAAAATTCTCAGATAATTTTAAATAGTCTTTCTGCAATTAAAATCACTGTAAAACAAATTTACACAGGGTGTTAACAGGAAGTTATTGATTGACAAGGGCATTTATTTGAAAGAAATATGAGTTATATGTTTTGGTTTCTAATAAATGAAATATTTGAGTTTAATGGCTTTTTAAACATATTTTTTTGTACCTAAGAATGTATAATGCATTTATTTCTTAAAGATAAAATAGCTTTTTAAATAAATACTACAAAGATTTGAAACCATTGTTCAATGTAGATCAAGTCAACCATGGAACTATCCAAACATTACATTTTCTGATATTCATTTTTAAAATAAAATATTTTGTCATGTTTTAACAAAAAAAAAAAAAAAAACACCTATGAGCAATATTCTAAAATTGTAGAGAGGAGAATAGAATTTTGGTCATTTGTTTTCTTATTTCTTTGGTGTAGTGTAAAACGCACCTTTAAGTAATACGATCCTGAAAAAGCTTTACGTGTCATCGAGGCATAACGAGACAACATTCCGAGAGAAATTTTCATTTTTCTCTTTTGTTGTGGATAGGCAAAATTGACACCACATTATGCTTGACACATTGTTTGTCACCAGAAATTCTTAATGCGACGAGGTGTAAAGTGACAAAAGGATAAAAAATATTAGAAAATTTGCCTGCTTCCTGTGCACTCGAGTAAGTTTCTCTCCGTTCTATGTATTTTCTATTTATTTATTTACGACATTGGTGTTGAATACAAAATAAAGTATGTTATTGAAGAAAAATGTTGTAGCATGATTGTATCTAAAATTAAAACACGTGGATATTATATTATATGGTATTCAACTGCTAAAATATTTATAAACTTCTCAAACTTGTTTTTCACAAAAGATTTTTTCTACTAGAGGTATTAAAATATTTCTTTTTAGTCAACAGTTTGCATTTTTGGACGACATATAGGGTAACGGCATCTGTCACACATATGTGTAAGACTTCTCTCTGAGCCTTTTAATGGATTTAGACTTTTAAAATTACTTTTCTCATATGCAATTACATCTCATTCAAAGTTTGGCTGCTTCTGGATTATCTGAGTTAGTTAATCCTATTTTTATTTGCTCAATTTCGAAAAAAGGTCCGACCCCCCAGTAACACACACCGGAAAGGCAAAATATACCCTGTAACAGGAAAGATTAGAAAAGTATGAGCAATAGACAAAATGTTCTTTTACTCATGCAAAGGTGCAAAAGTTATTTGTTTATTTTTTAGAACTAAATCTCCATTAAATTCAAATAAACATGAAGCAGCAGCTAACCTTTCGGTGGCTGTTCAAAAACTTTCACCACTGCTTTGTAACTACCAGCTGGCTCATTAAACTCACTCTGATAACACTAGATGGTTGCACCGTATTGATGTGCCATATCAACAGCAGTTTTACCTACATAAAATGCCTTCTAATTAAATCCAAACTTATAACTGTCTGTTACTGGACACCTTACCCCATATAAAGAATGCATTGATCTATGTTAAGGTTTTTTCCCCAGAATTTTATCATATAGTTTTACTTTGCTAACATTTCGTGATGTCTGAAAACTAAATTTGATTTATTTTTCTTCCTCTTGTTATTTTGTTTTCCTGGTTTCTACATGACAGTTTTAACCCTTTATTGTTTCTCATGGTCTGTCCTAAGAATATATTTTATACCATCTACAAACGCATCTCAAGCATTAAAAATTAGAAAAGAGTCTGACAAATTAAACAAACCTCTTTTCACTAGTTGCATTTTAAGTAAAAGATCAGCATGTTTGAAAATATGTATAAAAACATGTTTAAAAAAAATAGTTCCTTTGAATGTTTTTTAATCAAAAATGCCGTATACAGTAAAACCCCTCCTAACGGACACCCCTCAAAGGTGGACACCCCTCTTAAGTTGGAAATTTTTAATTCCCCGGTTCCAAGGCAAATAACATTTTTAAACGCCAGTCCTGCGGACACGCCTTTACTGCGGACAAAAAAAAAAAAAAAAAAAAAAAAAAAAAATGTCCCGTTAGTGTCCGCATTAGAGGGATTTTCCTGTACTCTAATTGTTAACCAGAAACTTCGTCCAGAACTAAACGAGCTTACTTTCCTTTATATTAACATCTGATCAATATTCTTTCTAATTAACTGATACTTTAAGTCAGAGCTTCCCAAACTGTGGTCCGCGGATCCCTTGCGCGTCCGCCTCCACCAATCCTCAGTAGGGGTCCGCCTTAAGTTTTGGGGGGAAATGCTTTAAACACGTGAAATGTGTGACATTTTAATAATGCTCTTTTTTTTTGAAAACCAAAATGTTCACCTTCGAAATATGGAGCTATCCTTTGAACACTACTTCCTGACATCTTGAGATACAATGCTCCGGTAGAACATTGTTTCAGTTTGCGGTAAGGGAAGAAAGAGGGTAAAAGAGGGGGAAGAGAGGGGCAAAGTGAACTTTGCCCCTCTCTTCCCCCTCCCCAAAGTGTTACTTTGTGAAAAATCCGGGAGGGGGTCAAGCATGTTGAGAAAAAAAGTGGGACATTTATGGACAGATCCAAGAACTTTTTTAAGGGGTCTGCTGGCTATAAAGGTTGGGAAGCCCTGATTAAAATTATGTGAAACATACCTTTTTAACATTTTAAGTTGAATCTAAAAATGAAGTATGCCCCTCTCATTTGATGAAATAGATGTGTAAAAACTAATACTAAAATAAACGAATAAATAAAAGAGGAACACCTTTTAAATATTAAAAAAAATTTTTTTTTTTTTTTGAAGTTACTGAATTAATTTCAAACAAAAAGGGGGCAGGGAGTAAAAACAGGAAGCACTTCAAAACAAAACATTTTATTCATTGAAAATCGTTTACTTTTTTCCTTTTTACGTGAAAACAAAGCTCATCTTCTTTTATTCCCCCCCCCCCCCCATTGTCAAAATATTCGAAAAGAAGTAAACGTTAAAAAAAAATAATAATAAAGTGTTCTCTCACGTTTAAATAAAAGTTTGTTTCACAAGTCAAAAAAGTTTGTTTCGCATTAAAAACTAGGACTGAAGAATTGGAGTTGTAAAGTTGGAGCCGGACTGATTTTGAGGTTAAGGAATCAGAGTCGGGAGTCGAATGCTTTAAAATGGAAGGAGTCAGAGTCTGTTATTTACCCTCTGAACCTATTTCTGGCAACGCCTCCGAGGCAGAATCGGGATATTTTTCTCTCATAATGGGAATCCTTAGATTTGATGAATCTGCTTGCTTTACATTTTTGCTGATAGTTTTTTTTATTACTTTTTATAAAATATTTATTGCGTTCTTAGATATGCAATGTGCAGAATTAACTATTATCCAGTTTCGTTAATTAAGGAATCAACAATAGCAATGGCTGTTTGCTATGCGTGTGTTTCAAACTTACTAAAGTCCTCTAGATTATGTAAGAGGAAAAATTATGAAAAGAGGAAAAATCTGCTTTACGGAAAAAAAATCAATTCTTTGCATTTTCTTTACATTTCAGATGGCCTTAATCTAGATGGCCCAAAGACTGTAGAATTCCAAACGGAGCAGATTCAAAGTTTATTAAAGGGTAAAATATGGCTTCACATTTAAAAGGTAACAAACCCATCCCCTACAATTCTTTAGATCATTTTGAGCAAAAATTGAACATATCCTGGTCAAATCTTTTAAGCAAAAACATCGTTTTTTTCCCAAAAAAAATCACACTTCCAAAATATCCGAATCTGTGCTTGATGTTTCAGTTTTGAATTCGGAAAGTGAAAAATACATTCCCTAGGTGACAGGTGATTTTTTATTTTATTTACGGAATACATATATTTTTCTTTCGTTAGAGGGCATTTGTAGCCTTTTTTGGGGGGCAAATGTTAGACAAGCTATGAGGATCATGTTCGATAAGTATTCGGTTTTCTACAATTTGATCTCTATTTTGTCTTCTTAACAAAGCTAGTTTACTCTTACTTTACAGTGTTTTTTGGCAGAAAATTTTGGCTTTAAGAATTTCATGATTAAAAAAGTTGTGGAAAAATAACCATTAAAAAAAACATTTCTCCTGGAGAGTTTTTTTTTTTTTTTTTTTTGACATATATTGGGTTCAGTAAAACAATAAAAAATAAAAGACAAACAAATGCATAATTGGAAAACTTTCAATATCCAACTATTTTTAGAATTTAACGCGCTTTCGCCTCCCAAACATTTTGATGCTATTATTATTAGAGGCTAAATGAATTCTGTAAAAGTGTTTTCTTTACTGGCGGAGTTTCAATGCCGCGAAAGTCTTGTCACTACTTGTCTACACTGATAATGGATAATGTTAAAATAGTTTTCTTTCCCAACAGATGCAAAAGAAATTCTCCTTTGACTGAGTTTTTATTAAGGCATTTGTTTATGGCAACACTAATAATTCGGTATAGATGTTGTCTGCTAAAAAGTCCAGTGTCAGTGCAAGGGAAAACTGGTCTTTGGTACAATAATTTAATTTATGCATTGGAAAAAATAGCGCTCGTTATAAAACGTAGGTAAGCCAAAGGTGACCATAATTAATTTTTTTATGATTTTCTGTGAAGCTGAATTAAATTACAAAAATTTTTACTTAGTAGTACATTTCAAGTTCAATTTTCTTTGTGACATAAAAGTCAATTTTATTTTATTATGAAATTTCAAATCTGTAGCAGGTGGGCCATCTTTGGAACAACCCTAAGCGTTCCGAAGAGTGCCTGGCATTGGGATTCTTTTCAATGAAAAATTCAGGAAAATATGTTTTGGGAACTACTGTCGGCCATGAAATATGCATTTTATAACTTTTTGATTCGCCTTTGTTTGTTTACTTTTTGTGGGACTGGAGCATGGTACTTTATCTTTCTAACGGGAAAAGATCTTTTCTTTTAAATTGCATTTTTCAAATGCCGTCTGTGAATAAATCTCTTTCCGTTTTAAAGCAATAACAAGTTGGCGTGAAAATAATGTCAATTTAAATAAATGTGTATACATACGTTATGTATATACATAGCTATTATACGTTGAACGTACAGTAGTTTGCAAACTTTTACTTACAGTTGCCTAACCAACAAATGGCGTCAGGAGGCAGCATATGTTTGTAACGTTCAAGTGCATTTTTGTATTAATTTAACATACACTTCCTATGAATTAATTCATTTGTAACATTCATATTTGTTAAAATACTTGACATTAAAACTTTCGAAAACGAACTGACGTGTGCATCACATGGCTTCCTTTTACTCCAATTCAATGTCATTTCCCCATTATTGGCAATTTTAATGTGATTCAAGTGTTTACTCTCTGTATCACTAATCGTAGCCAAATTGAAACCAAATTTAAAAAAAAAAAGAAAAATCGCCAAATTTGTCGCCAAGTTGGCGACAAAACTTGGCGACCAAAAGACTGGTGGTATATCGGCAAGTCCCGCCAAATTATAGCACTACTTGAGAATCGAAATCAATTATAACACTACAATGAAATTAACAATGATTTCTCCCCCAAGAAAGGGAAAAATACCCCTTTAGAAACACCCAAACAACCAAGGTGAGGTGGTGCCGGGAGGTGCAGAACTAGACCCCACTAGGAGTCTACATACCAAATTTCAACTTTCTAGGACATACCGTTCTTTAGTTATGCGACATACATCTGCACATCCGAACATACAGACGTCACGAGAAAACTCGTTGTAATTAACTCGGGGATTGTCAAAATGGATATTTCGGGGGTCTATACGTTTTTAGGCACTCATCCACGTGTGGTCGAGTCAAAAAAAGAAAAAAAAATCTCAACATTCATTTGGGGGTGAGCAAAATAGAAATGAAGACCGATTTTTGAGTGAAAATTTTTTCGCGATTGCAATACTTCCTTTTTTTACAAGGAAGCGAAAAAATGTACATCACTGAAACATTCAACATCCACTTGTTTTCAAAAGATAACTTTCAATTATGCTGTGCTTACCCACTGCTTTAGTTATTCCTCTTTGAATTAACATCTAGAAATTTATTCTCCTGATGACTATTTAATGACTAGGAATATTTCGCGGTGATTTTTTTATTCACCGTCGACCTCTAAATCCAGTTTCCTATCGGCATCTGAAGATTTTGGATCCGATATCGATATTAGCCAGATCTCACTCAGGTAATGCATTTTGAGCTATAGTCTTTTCCCACCCAGTAGCAGTTTTTCTTTTTATGGATCTTCGATTTTTTTCTCTCTTTTTTTCCGTAATGTATTTTATTGATAAAAACAAATTGTTTCCCGATAGTTTCGATTTTTCTTCTGTCAACAAGTCATGAATATAATGCTTAGATTCAGGATTTCTGATGTTGTAGGAAGTAGTGTAACGATTTTGTTTTATTCACTTTAAATAGTTGCGCAATCACTACATTTTTATCGAAATCGATTAGGGTGTAAGTGTTTTTAATATAAAGGCATTGCTAAGGTTTATTAATTACAGAAAAAATCTGATGATTTTATGAAAGAAGCATCGTTACCATAATATGTTCTTCAAATAGCATTTAGCTCATTACGGAGCAAACGCGTAAAACACATAAGAAAAAAATTGTTGTGCAGTTGCATACTAGTTCGCTTATACTTTCTCAAATAATGTTGTACTTAGAAAACAAAAATCGTTGCCCGTAGAGCAATCGAAACTATTTTAAACTAAACAATTAAATTGGCGTTCAATTTTCGTAGAAAATTGAGTTATTTTTACAATGATAAAACACAAAAACACAATAAAGCTACTATGGTTAAACTTTTCGTATTACGTATAGTGTGTGTTTTATTCAAGTTTAGATTCGTAAATACAAGCAATTTTTGCATACACATGCACACACATGCACAAGCACGCACACATTATAGCGAGTATTATGATCGGCAGTTTCGTGAAGGTCATATTTTCTACTACAGCCATTTAAAATTGAATCTTGAATTAGAATCAGACAAGTTTCGCTTGTAGTTGTAAAATTCATGTTTTGCGAAAACAAATAAAATAAGCAAAAAAAAAGGAAAAGAAAAGAAAAGAAAACAACGAATGTTATTCAAATGTATATCTTTCGAGGAAGTGAAATAGAGTGTCTATAAGGCTGAATTTACATCAATTTTAAAACACGTATTTTTTCCGGAAACTTCGAATAAAAAAGAAACATTGAAAAGTTTGGGTAAGCTATTTTTGAATACACTAAAGGTTTTCTGACTGTGAAATTTGTTTCGGATAAATCTGCACCAGGGGTTATTCGGTGGCTCGCAAAAAGCGATAAAAAGAGTTTGGGATTATTTGTGTGGCTATAAATCTAACATGGAAACAGATTTGAATACCTGTGGGATATTTCTTGTGTTTTGAATTCAACTCTTAAATTTTGATCAGGGTGGATTTAAAAGCAGTTTAATATTACTTTATTAAAAAGAATGGATACGTCAACATTCTAATCTGCGATTTCGAATCTGTCTCATGTACTCTCTTTCGATACCTATCCGATTTAAAAGTGTATATAAATTTGCATGGCATTAAAGGATAGAGGTATTAATAGCGTACCTTTGTTATATTAATGAAATGTGTATTAAACTATATAAACATCCTTCAACCCAAAAATCAACCTATCTATTTTTAAAAAAATATTTTAAATTCAATAATTCTCTCCTTTTTTTAATTCATAAATACATAATAAAAATCAATGAAACAACTATCTTACTCATATTAAATGACATGCTTTTAAATAAATAAAAAAAGTCTAAGTCATTTGAATAAATATCCTCTACGTCTAACTACTTTAATTCACTATATCACTATTGATGATAGAAAAAAACTTTACTAGAAGATGTTATGCACATAGTTAAAAAAATATGTTTTAAAATGTAACGCAAACACCAAAAAAAGTACGCGATATGTAGAATCTTTGAAAAATGATTGATATAAAATCTTCGAAATCATTCTAAAATACAAAAAGTATGAGATTTTAAACAGAAGCTTACACTTTTTTGGAAATAAAAAACGCGCTGCCTAGTAGTAAAAAAAAAAAAAAAAAAAAAGAATTCTATGTTAAAGCTCTACTACTTTTTTTTGTCAAATGTATTTTATATTTATACTCCAAAAAGAAAAAAAAAAGATTTTTTTTAAAGAACAAATGGAAATTCACTCTTGCATGTATACTTATGTTGGATTTTTAAAATTCAGCTTTTCGAACAACATCTGCGCCATAGATCTTGAATCTAGTTTCCGGAAGAATTTCTTTTGTTTTTATATTTAATACTCTGCCTTTATGTTTTAAATACATGTATTTTTCATGATGTTTGTAAAGGTCCTTTTGATATCCATTTCTTCCCGTTAAGAAAGTTTTGCTAGCAAAATTTAAAGAAACGGATCAATTTTGAAAATACATAGTGTAATGGATAAATGTTAAGCAATAATTTCAAATTAATGAGGAGTAAAAAAAAAAAAAACCTTAATGGGTCACAAAGAGCAATACAAAGCAATGCTCCATTTTACTTAGTTCGTAGAATTGATGCTTCTGGACAAAAAAGTTTATAAGTAACATACTGTTACTTCTGTTCTACTTTTTCTTATTACTACCCCTACCTACTTAAAGCGGGATGATTTTTACACTTTTTTTCAAAATGGTTTTATTATTTGATAAAATATATTACATTCCGCTTATTTTGTGTTTTACGAAGAAGCGAATGTACAAAAAACAGTAAACATATTTCAATTTTTACCTTCGGGGATTTGGTGGTATATTTTTGTTAACCTAACTCTTACGTCTGTGGCAAACTTTATATTTTGATATGTTTTTGAGAGGACTGTTTGTAAAAAAAGAAAGAAAGAAAGAAAGCATTCGTTTTAAAACGAAAGATATTAGTTGTACACTCTTATAATGTCTAAAATATAGTCCACATACAGAAAGACTATATCAAGATATCCAACTGTTGTTGTAAATGGGAGACCTATTGATTCAATTCAGCAAATTATTTTATGTATGACTGTTATTATTTATAAAAAAACACGAGCATTGAAAAAAAAATATATTAAATAGCATTTTTACTTTAGGGTTTGCTTGAAATACTTTATTTTTTGAAAAACGACTCCTACTTAGAACCCTATTTGCTAAAAAGGATACTTGATTTGTGCTCGTTTTTGAGTATAGGGTTTTGTTTTTGCAAGGAAAAAAAGGTTTGTTCGTACTTTAATTTCCTTGAAAAAGTTCAAAAACGTAAATATAGTGTGTTTTTTTTTCGCTGCCGGACGTATGCCAGTACTATGAGTACATAGTCCTTTTTATGCAAGAACATAGTTGTAATAACAAAAAAAATACTGTTCGAAGCAAAAGTTTGACTCTAAACATGACAACACATAAAATTATCGTTTTTATCTTTCTAAATAAATATTCGAAAGACCTGATTGTTGTAAAATAACTTTATTATCCGAAAACGTCTCGAAGTACGTACAATCAGTTGGAGGAAATCCACTTATTTAGATTTATTCTTAAGTTTCCTGGAAACTTGATTTACTATAGATGTAAACTTCTTCTTGTACAGAACCTTTCTCCCTTTTTCTCGTAAGAAAAAGGCCATTTGAATGGCATTTGAACTTATATCTCTTTTTCATTACACAGTAAAAAGTTTTTATGCCTACGTTTTAGTTGAATCAATCTCTTCTGCCGTACGATTTTTATGCAACTATTGCTGCTTTATGATATGATAAATGCAACCAGATAATCAAATAGCATTTGAAAATAAATAAGCTAAGATATTATTTTACCATAGATCAGTAAACAAGTTGGGTTAGTTAACGTCTTCTTTATTTGAAAGAAACCAATTAAAACATAATAACATGTCTGTTCATTTTTAATTTGTTAAAAATAGTCGAACTTAAGAGAAGATCATTATGTTAACCTTTTTCACTTTTGTCAATAAAAAATGATAATAAAATAAACGGAAATTGTTGTTTCTCTGACAAGAAAAAGAAAAGAAAAGCTCAAATTTTGACCCATTCCTTTTCTTTTTCTATCTTGCTAACTTCTTCATATATTTTTTCTTTTTAATAAACATCATACAAGGAAAAAACACACTACGTCAACATAGTTAAAATAAGAAAGTATATTGGTAAAAATTATCATACCAAAAAAATTAAAAGTACCGTGTTTATTTTGAAAATAAAAATCAATTCATTAAAAACTTATTTGATATACAAATTCCCAAGTTTGACATCAGTTAAAAATTAAACATTAATAATCACTATATCTAAAGATAAAAAGAGATAAGAGATATTCCATCTTCTTTTACTCGTCCTGTAAAGAAGCGGATCATATAATGTGAAATTTACAAATCAGAAGGCAAATAAGTTTAACCCTATGCCCGGAAAAATGAGTTCCAAATAGCATACTTAATTGCAAAAAAAAAAAAAAAAAAAAAAAAACCGCAAAACATTAATGCAAGAAAACACACTAAACATTTTTAAATAAACCATACCATAAGGTTTGCTAAATATGTAGGAAATGCCGCGTAAAAATGTAAGTTAAAACGATAATCATTGAAATAAAAAACAATATTTGAGATTATATGAAAGATTTAAGGATAAAAACTAAATGTAAGCCATAAAGTGTGTGTGGAGGGGGGAGGGGGGAGGGATAAGAGGGTAATATTGGCCCGCCGCAGTCATACTTTCCCAGTCCCTCTGTCCGAAGATTACTACAAAGCTAGCTTCTTCGAAAACCTTTGCATTTTTCAGAAAGTTTTTTAACAATATTTACGAAACCTTATTCACTGCAGTAACCTTTTTCTGAAAAGTATGTGGCAAAAGTATTTTAATAAATGTATTGAAATCCACAGTTTACATTATACCCGTTACTGTAATACTTTTCAAAGATTTTCTACCTCCATAGAAGATTTTCGCATTTCTATTAAATTATCTGCTGCAGTTCTCATGTATACTCGGATAACAAAGTATCGAATATGTTTCAAAGGAATGCAGTACCTGGTAAACCGCATTGAATGACTTAAAATATTATGAATACCAGCAGGTAATGTTATTCATTTGCCTGGATATGTTTACGCTGATTTTTCGTCCGAAGCTGTTTCAGAATTCAGTTTACATATTTACGCTCTCTACTCCAAAGAAAGGTGAATTATAAAATATGATATTTCATTGGATTGCGTATGAAATGAAAAATTACGCTTAAGAAACAATTTCTCTCACAATTACTGTTAGATGATGAAAATAATAAAGCGATTTGATAAATATTGTTTTTATATAAATAGAAAAAAATGTTTTTAAACTTAGGATTTTAAATCCTCATATATATAATTCTATTGATCGAGTAAGGGTTCTGACGTCATCAACAATGAAACTCGCTCCACAGCATGATATTTTTATTATATGATTTGGTCAGTTTTAACATGCAGGGAAAGGCTTTATTTTGACAAGGCTGAACTGGATCCGGTACCTTAACTGTTTTACTGGTAAGACTGTGTCATTTCAGGGGAATGAAGAAACAAAAAAAGTGGTCAAAAATGAATGCTTTCTATTGAAGTTTAGTGTCGATCCACTAGGGTTAGGGTTAAAAATTCAATTATCAAAATATCACCAAACAAGCAATGACTTTGTTCAAATGTAGAAGCAGTTTCACCCGTCATAACTTGACGGGCGATTTTCTGGTTATGAAAAATGCTAGAGAAAAAAAAAAGGTTTTTTAGTTTTCTGAAATTCTAGATTACGGTGAAAAGCAGTGGTTCCCAACCTAGGGGCAATTACCCCCAAGGGGGTAAAATGTGATATTGCGAGAGGCGAAAACAAGTACAAGGGTTGAATCATTTTTTGGTCACAGCACAACGTTATTAAAAATCATGCACATTAAATCTAACTACCTTATCTTTAATCATAAGCGATTTATAAAAGTAAAAAATACTTGGAACTCGACTTACGATGTGCATTAACAGAATCAACAATTATTAAACTAATTGCTATAACTAAACAATATAAAATGTCTCATTGACTACTTTCTTATTGAATAACAAATCACTAAAAACCAGGTATTTTCTTTGCCTGAATGCTTGAAGTTAATTGAAATCTTCTTTTATTTTTTGTAGTTTTAAAGGAACAATGTATCGTTTTTTGAAAACCGATTTTTTTTGTATGGAATGTGGGAGGGGAATGGGTGAATTGCTAATATATTACTCACTTTTGGGGTTATAGCCATAAAAAGGTTGGAGACCTCTAGTTAATTGGTTAAAAATCAGTAGTGAGGGTGATTGTTTGTTCAACTGTATTTCCACTTGCATCACATAGCATCTTAACATGAGGAAATTTTGGAATATTTTGTCGACTGTTACTATGATATCTTTTGCTACATATGAGGCAGAGAGAAGCAAAGGGGTGTAAGTGGCAAAATTTAAAATTTGGAGATAACTAATACAAATGATAGGTGACCCTCCCCTCTGTCTTGGGGAAAGAGATAGTACTAGTAGCCCTGGTAGGTTCTGTTATATAGCATGATTTAGAAAATAAAAATGAAATCCAACCGTGGAACTGATCTTCAAACGCGTTTTGCTCAAAATTTCAAAAAGTCCACTTACATCCCTTCGTTTCTCACTGCCGCAGATGAGCTGTTTAAAAACACTTTATTTTAAATTTTAGATAACATTTGTAGCTATAATATGAGCCCTAGAGGGTGATGCAATATCTTGCATTAACAAAATTACAGGCCAAATAGTAAAGCATGTTTGATCAAGCTCCACTCTCCCGTAAAAACATTCTTCATGTAGAGTAATTTATTGCAAATTAAGAGTGTTGCTAAGAGATAACAGCATATCTCTCTTAGTCGATAAAATAATGCAAATAAATACGATTTTTTATCCATACCAATAATATAAAGTTGAAGAGCTTGTTTGTTTGTTTGAACGTGCTAATCTCAGGAATTACTGGTTCGAATTGAAAAATTCTTTCTGTGTTGAATAGTCTATTCATTGAGGAAGCCTATAGGTTATAAAACATCACGCTATGACTAATAGGAGTGGAGCAGCAATAAATTCAAATTAAACCTGAAGAGCTTGTATGTTTGTTTGACAGCTCTAATCTCAGGAACTACTGGTTTTTTGACTTCGGTGTTTCGTAAGCCTTTTGCTGTTACACTACCTCCTCACAAATGTTCTTCTCATCCTCCAAACCAAAAGTTGGCCTCATTCAAGGCTTTTGTGTTCCGTGCTTTGAACATCTGTTCTTCCTCCAATTCTTTAAATGCTGAGCTTTCTTATCTTAAAGCAGTGGCTTTCGATCGTGGTTATTCTCCTAGCATCATTGATTCAATTTATAATAAGTTAATTATGCCCTCTCTTTCTGAAAAGGTTTCTGCTTCTAGTGCTTCGTATACTATTGTTTTGCCTTATTATCCAAAAGTTAGTCATCAAGTTGCAAAGATTTTGGAGAAATTTGGTTCCGATACAGCTTTTTCTCCAGTTAATAAGATAAAATTTACAAATTTAAAGGACCCCATTGATTGCCATAGCAACTGGGGCATTTATAGCATCTTCTGCAAGTGTGGACTTGGCTACGTTGGACAGACTAAACGTGCTCTCAAGCACCGTCTGAAAGAGCACGAAAACTATGTTAAGCATAAAGAACTTGCTCGTTCTTCCATCGCTCAGCATTGCTGGACTTCTGGTCACTGTTTTGATTTTTCATCTGCAAAGATTATTTGTAAATGTTCTTCGGTTTATGACCTCGATTTCTGGGAAGCTTACCATATTTGGAAAAATTCTCATTCTCTTGTCAATGATTTTTCCAGCACTCCATTTTTTCATGATATTTGGAAGCAATTTCTATAATTGCCTTTCCTGTTTCTTTGGTGTCTCGCACTCTTTTTGTCTCCTGGCTTCTGATTGGTTGTCTCTTGCCTTGCTTTGAGCCCGGAGCGTACATGCTGTTCGCTGATTGGTTGTTTTGTTGTCATGTTCCTGTATTCTTATTGGTTGGCTCTCTTTGGTATAAATACCGGTGTCCACCGGGTTTTTTTGTCAGTTCTCTCGCAACTTCTGGTTGTGTTGGTGAGCTTTTTGCACTGATGAAGAGGCTCCATTGTAGCCTTGAAATAGCTATATGCTGCATTTTCTCGAATATTTGTGCTTGATTTACGTTGTTTTTTCACCTTAATCATACTGGTTTGAATTGAAAATTTCTTTTTGTGTTGAATAGTCCATTTATTGAAGAGGGCTATAGGCTTTATAGCATCACACTATATGACTAATAGGAGTGGAGCAGCAATAAATTGAAATTAAATCAATAATAATCACTATGTTTTTTTTATTGCATCAATAGCTTAACTGTTGCTGCCCGAATAGCTCAGTCGGTAAAGCGTTGTGACAACAACAAAAGGGTCTCGGGTTCGAACACGGCTACGGGGGGAAGGTTCTCCTGGCTCATTTAAAAATTAATTACTTTATAAATCAAGGGTTTTCAATTATTTATTTTCTTTTTAAATTTTCTTTGTTAACGGAAAACATCAATGTGGATAAGGGTGTTTAATTTTTTATTATACATACACATATATCATAGCGTGATGTACTTAAAATAGTTTTTTATTAACGTGGGTGGGATCCGCGGGGCACAGCTAAAAATAAATAAAGGAAAAAAGTTGTTTCTCAATATTATTGCTGACTTAGGCAACGCTAGATATGTTCGATAGTCGGATATATTTTGTCAGAGTCATATTGGTCCATGATTAAAAATGTAATACTTTATTTTGAAAAACATATAAAATTATGAAGCTTATTATTCTTAGAGATATGAATACTAACGTCATCTACTAAACAAATATTTATAGATGAATTTAATGACAATGAAAAGTGTTTAAAAAGTTGTTTGAAACAAGAAGCATCAATTTTGAAGCAAGTTCAAAGTTTTTCAAAAATCCTGAAATTTTATGTTAAAAAAAATAAAAGTCAAAATATTTCAATGCATTTTGACACAAAACCAAAACCAAGAGCTGCACGGTTTCTGTTCTTTTTCTTGGGTTTAGCTTTCGACTGTCGAAATTAATCTCTTTCTTGCAAGCTAGTGCATTCGGCGGCGTAAAAGCTTGAGAAGAGCAAAAACATAGCTCTTTTTCTTCGGTGTAAAGTTTAAAAAATACTGCTAAAATAAAATATAAAACGTTTTACATTCATCTGGTTTTTTCTTTTCTTTTTTCTATCTGGGAGTTAGGGACTGCTCTTTTATGCATAAAAGTTCTATGTGCTGCTGCTTTTGTATTTTCTTTTTGACGTGAATAAAAATCCCCGTTCTTGAATGAAAAATAACAAAAGTGATTGGAATAAAATAAAGGGGTATAAAAGCTTGTGCTAGAGTAGGGGAACATATGCCAGTTTCATACACTTCTTTACGTTTGTTTCTTGTAATCCACTGGATTTATAAAAAAAAAAGAAAAAAAAACAATACTTTTCAAACAAATATGAACTAAGAGTTTTTAACAAGAAAAGAAAGTACTGTTTTATCATTTACTGCTGATGCTTCATTTTGTATCTAAGGAAAAACTTTTGGTAGTGAGGTTTACTGTAAAAATGTCTTTTTGATAGATAACGAAATGTCTTTTTGATAGAAATGTCTTTTTGTTCAAATGTCATTAGATACAACTCACAAAATGGACGGAATTATTAGTTACTTGCATTAACAACAAAAAATTTAGAATCAACCAAATAATATATTGGTAGAAAAATAATAAACTCATGTTAATTTGAACCGATTTGACGTCATTAAAACCTTTATTGATGTCCTTCTGCAATTGTCATTAGTTCTGCACACTTTACGTAGCACGCCCTCGTATTTATTGATTGATTGTCAGTTGTATCGTCATTAAAAGTAACCTTCATCCAGAGAAAATATCGCTATCTTTTCGTCATCCATCATTGGTTCTCCATATTTCCATATACATGCCTTTGCATTTACTCCAAAGTACAAAACACAAACAGCCATAGGAAACCTTATCGCTACCATTATGTCTCCGAACATTGGCTACAAAATATTTAACTGAGATATCTATACCGTTAAAACTAGAAGTTGCATTTGGCAATATTCAGGGGTGACACGCTTGTAGCACCAGCGGTATCCAATTGGAAGCCATAATGGCACCCTTAATCCAACGTGCACCGAGGGTAAAAATATGAAATCCTTACTATTTCCTATAACTGATCCTCCCCCTTTTTAAATACAATTGTGTACAATTTGTCCACTGTTTTCATTAATGTGTCATTCTCCAAAAAGTAACTTTTCTGTCACACGCACTTTAAGTTCCTTAAAGTTTTACAATAAAAACTTTAAGGAACAATTCATTCAACGATAATTTTTAACTCCATCAAAAAATGTATCTATTTGAATTTGCCAACAGTTTTTTTAATAATGATTTTTATTTTAGTATATTTGTAGTTCACAACATGGTGAATTCTCACCTCCGTGGCATGTCACACACCTTGTGTAACTGATTATGTTGCTTAATAACTTGTTTTAATAAAAGTATATACTTATTCATTTATTATTCCTTTCACAAGTGTCTCAAATACTAATTGTTTAATTAGATTTAATTTTTTAATATTGTGTTTTAGTTCGTTTTAGTATTACAAGGAGTCATGTCACACAATAAATTCTCACCTCCGTTACCTAAACACAAAATACCATTCCTCATTACCACGTGGCAGTAATGACATCAAATATTATTTTTCATGATACAAGGTAACCCCCTTCTTTTGTTTTCAGCCACAGTTGAAGTTGTGAGATTTTTGTCGAAAAGCAAAAAGATAGATTTGGCTTTAAAAACTTAGTTCGGTTCTCACCTCCGTGAACTTGAATTTCTGTAATGTAAATTAGTGTACAAAAAAATGAACATGGTTTCATATGCTTAACATGTGCAGATTGTAGCAAGGAAGAAAAAAAAACCTTCCTCTGAAAAATGTATCTATTAGGCCTATATTAATGAAAAATTCTTCATCTCCGTGACATTATTTCTGAAGGGAAAATAAATGATGGAGGGGAAATACATCAATAATAGGCATTCTACCAAAATAATAAACTGCCAGTATGTCCTCGAATTTACTAAATGCTATTTTTAACATACATTTGAAACTACTAAGTAACCGGTACTTTAATTAAGATAACTTAATATTATATCCTCACTAATCATTAAAATAGCTGATTGTTTGCACAATTAACCAAATTACTACTTTGATATTAAATTGTCTACGATTTTTAAATATCAAGAGTTTTTTTCTTTATTTTTTATTCCGTAAACAAGGATTTTTTAAAATTTTTCTTTTTATTTATGAGTAAAATAATTGGAACTTCGCTGGGCCATTGTTTATGGTTACTTCTAGTAGATAACACTTTCATGTAAGAATGAAAAAAACAAGAGGTTTCGAAATTGAAATATATTTGCGTTCCAAAGTTACGTTTTCTGGAGATTGACCCTAATGTCACACGAAGTCTTGGTACATTTTTCACTTTTCGTTCAATGTGAAGTTTTTCAACACAGAAAAAATAAAAATCAAATTTTTAACACTATATTCATTTTAACTGATGTAATACAGGAAAAGCAAGAAGTCGGAAAAATACATATAAAAAAGCAGATATTACATTCATACAATAACGCCAACGAAAGGTATTAATGTTCAAACTATACAAAAGTCGTGACATTTAAATATAAAAGTGATTCTCTCCAAATAGGCAAAATTAATTTTCCAAGCTCGTACCTTATTAGTTAATCATAGTTTTAAAAATAAATTTGAACATGCATGCACAATATGATGTTTAGAAGTTTTTACAATTTAGGTACTTGTAAATTAATTAATAATGTAATTCAAACCAATCATTTGTCACTAATATTTTAATTTTATGCTCAAATAAGGACTTTAATATGCTATTATTGTAATTTATTTTTCAATGTATTAACTTTAATATTATTATTGAATGTTATCCCCACCTTCTTACGACTCTCCCTTACTAACCTATCAAAATTCCTCTAACTGCTACTAGAGGGCATATAAAACTAGTTAATAGAATTATAATATTTTGCTATCCATGGCAGCACATTGCATGAAAAATAAATGAATAAATTGATTTTTAGTTTTATTGTTTTCAGAGGGAAATTTTAACAGAGACTTTTTTTACCTCATCAGCCACTACTGAATACAGGTAAATCATTTTTTTTTTACTATGAATTTATATGTAGCCAATTTGGAAGTAGAGTGCTACAATACAAACACGTGCTTTTATCAAAGTTGATTTTAAAAAAAATATCATTCTTATTTGGTGTATTAGGTGAGAATCACCCATACAAATATGTATGCATATATTAAATTCAAAAAAAAAAGTTTATTATATTTAACTGGAATTTTTTATAATTCAACAAATTCATTTGGCTATGAAACGTTGAAAGTTTTAAAATGCAATCTTCCATTCTTGCTCAGTGAAAAATTCATTTATTTTAACGTTCATATTTCATCAAATTTTGAACATTTCATATTCGAATTTTATTATAATAACACGTATTCTTATATTCCGTTATATTTTCTGGGTCCATAAAGTACTATTTTTCACTGAAGGAAGCAACCCCATTGTGCTCTAGTTAACATTGAAATTTTTTCAAGTAATCCAGTGTTTTTGTCCTATACACAAAATCTAAAAATTTGACTTGAATGTTTACTCTAAAAAGTTTCCAACTTGCCATTAGTTTGTTTTTGCCAAATGAACAAATTATTGTGTTTTGAAAATAATGATTAAGCAACTTAAATATATATATATATATATATATATATATATATATATATATATATATATATATATATATATATATATATATATATATATATATATATATGGCACATTTTACGCCTTCTTAGAACTAGCTATCAATCAAAAATCTATATAACTATGTTTTTGCAATAACTTCATTTCACATTATATCTCGTTAGATATTGGTAAAAATAGTTTCTTATGTTTGTATCAACTTAAATCTAAATAAATGATGATTTTAGCAAATAAAATCTTTTTTTTTTTAATGTAAAGGGGGGGGGGCTACATTTATGTTCATACAAGGTTTCGTTCTTTTCACAAAAGCTTTCTTTAGCGTGTAGAATGTTTCGAAACAAAAACCAATGTAAATATTGATTTTTATACTGATTATATATTTTATCCTTTTTTTTTTTAATCGATATTTCTTGCGAAAAACTAATTATTACCAAGCAGCGCTCTTAGCAATTTCAAAGTTTTAATTTCCATAAAAAAAAACACACGTTCACAAATTAATAATCCATCCTTTTAGTAAAGTACGTTTTCCTTTTTACTGGAAAAGTATCGATTCTTCTGAAACATCAACAAAAGAAAAGCTTAGCAATAAAACTGCGAATTGCATCTAATGCACAGTGCAAATTAATTTCCTGCGCAGTACTTCTTCCTTACTTAAAGTACACTCGCTTCCCATTTCCACCTGTTACAATCATTGATCCTTCCATTTCGAGTCGTTTGGCGAAAATTTACCACATGCACGGTGGGCTACTCGGAACTTGATGGGATGTTCTTAGTTTGTTTTGTTTCTTTATGGATGAGATTTTTCAATCATTTTTTGAAAGCAGAGGCCATCGAAGGAAGAAATAAAAAGCTCCCTTTTTTTCGCGTTACAAAAACGATACTTGATGAAATATTCTACACCAGGCGAGCGAGCTGTTAGCGGCCGACAGAAAGCTTTTTATCGATTCGGGCGGCGAAGAAATGAATATTGACATTTTTGAGTTACATAGAGGGATTTCACTTCATTTCCAGCGCAGACGATATTGTAGGTGATGAGAGGGGAAGTAAACTTTCATAACTCAGATTATACTTTTCATGTCAATAATGCAAATGTCCGCAATATTTTCCTCTTAATTCAAATTAGAGTTTTGTTTTTTGCTAGAAATATTGATGCAAACTAGTTATTAAATTGCAAAACAGGGAATGAGTGCGGAATGAAAGTTTTTATAATTGAATTATATTTTTTTCAAATAATTAAAAGAATAATGAATACCGTTATCAGTTTCGTAAACTGATTTTTTTTCGTGTTTATTAATCAGTCACATATACAGGGTGTTCCGTTTTAACGTGCAATACCTTTATTTTCGCAACCGTTAGTCCTAGATGTATAATTCCAAATGCAAAAATGTTAAAAATCAGATGCCGGGTTAAGATATTGAAAGTTTGAAGAAAAAATAAAAATGAGTCAAAAAATACAAAATTTTAGTTTTTATATGGGCCCCAGGTCCCCTAACTTATATTTAGAGAAATAATCTCCATTGAAAAATAATCCCAACAAAAAAAGTTTGACATTAGTACGAACAATATTCACCGAGATATGAAACGCAGCGTTTTGTGACTTACACCACTTTTCACTCACCGTAAATAAGACGTTTTGGGGGAAAATATGGTCTTTAACGAGTTTTTAAAGTTACTTGTGTGCATAGAGTGTGATTTTTATAGTTATACGAGATTTTGTCGTGTGTTTTTGCGTATCACGTCATAACATATGCATTTATTTTTTAATAGCAATAAAAAATAGAAATACTTTGTTTTTCTTACTTTGATGTCCTGCCATTCTTCTGAAAGGGCGATAAGTTCGAATCTCATCTTCTATATGGTCCCTGAAAACTTTAAACTGGAATATCTCCTTGAGTTTTGGTTTGCACAAATGGCAAGTTGTTTGTGTTAGTAATAATTTTTAATGGATAATTTTTCTTTAAACATTATTTGGGAACCTAGGGCCCGTATAAAAAATTCGTATTTTTTGACTTATTTTTATTTTTATTTCAAACATTCAATATCTTAAATCTGCATCTGATTTTGAACACTTTTACAATTGGAAGTATACATCTAGGACTAACGGTTGCGAAAATAAAGGTCTTGCAGGTTGAAACGGAACACCCTGTATAACAACATGAACTTACGTTACTGATGAAAACGAAAACATTACAACGTTAATTGTCACAAGACTGCAGTGAACTGCTCACATGTGTTTCGTGGTTACCAAGAACCTCTTTTTCAATGCAAAAGAAGTGATTTTATACGTAACAAGACATCCAACAAAAGGCAGAATCATGAAGATTAAACCGGCTTAATATACCAACAAAAGCAAGACTAAACTTGTGGACGAAAAATCTTCTGACATAAGCCAGACCACTATGCTTTTAATTCTTTTTTTTTTTATGAAACAAACGCTGTGCCAAACTTTTTGCTAACACGAAAGTTCCTTTTTCTCTTGCTCCCCCAATTCTTCTCAATCTCACCTTTAGAGATATTTAGGGAGTGTGTCTTTTACTTTATTTTTTTATATTTAAACGGCTAAAAATGTCATATTTTCAGTCAGCCAAGTGAGTATTCAGATAGCCAAGTATGCGTCTGTAATTGCCGTTCTTAGTATTACGGGGGCGTAGGTAATAAATCAGTGGCAGAGTTGCCATATTTTGAAACACAAAAATACTAAACTTCCTCTGGAAAAAATGCTACGAAATATCACAATTAAGAATGCTGAAAAATACTGCACTGCCAAGTGTAACTAAATGTAATTAAAGATAGGAATACTCCGTCGCGTTTTAACGATTTGTTTTATTATTTACAATACCTACTGCTGTAAAATCATCCAATATGTGTATCAATGTGTTTCCGATAATTTATAAAATTAATTACTCATTTAATTTTTCATTTTATGAAAAACAGTCTTAGCAAACAAGAATAATCTATTACAGTTTTCCCTTTTGGGGGGAATTTTTCAGAGAGTGGGGGAGGGAAACTTTAATATCGGCCGAACAGAGGGTTGAAAAAAAAAACTTAGCGTTTTGCTTGGCCTTCTTTTGTGTTATTTCTAAAAATGTTAGTCAAACAGAATGGAAAAGAAAAAAAAAATCACCCGATATCGAAACATGCAATCTCACTTGGATTGATGCCAAGCATAAGAGGAAGATACAAGTTGATAGGAATGTGTCCCCATCATTGCTTACAATACTTTTCTTAAATAAGTAGAAATTCAAGAAAATATGTCTACGAAGTAAATGTCTCTATATTTTAGAAAATGTTGCACAATAAAAATTGTGGGTCTATGTCGTGTAACACATTGATTGAATGATTTAAAAAAAAGGTTTCATAGTGGTTGGTATGAATTGCCGTAAGAGTGCGTATTCCTTACCTACTATTTAAGCAAGTTGTCTCGTATCTTTTGGTTGTTGTTATGTTATGTTACATCATTTGAAGAGAGCCACCAGCCCTCATAATACTGGCAAGAACGAGCAACTCTCTGCGTCGTTATCTTCATTCTCCTTTAAGATTTTAATAAAAGTTTATTTTTAACATTTGTTTTGTTACTTGGAACCACCGATGAACCTACAAGTAGCAATTTGTTTTAGTGGTTAAAGACGTGTCATTTTGATGTTGATGGAATAGGAAGGTCAGCAGTAAGGCCTGACTATGCCTCGACTTCTCGTAATCATCTTGAGCATAGTTTTGTAAGAGGCGAAAATTGAAATTTTAATTGAGTGTGTTATCCCGAAAGTGTTTGACCAACTTTAAAGTTTCGAAGATTTTTCTCAGGTACTTTTTTTGACACTGGTACTTTAAAACTTTTACTCTCATTCAGTAGCTTCATGCACCTGAAAAAGAGTTTCTAACACCTAAAGGCGAATTTAGCTAGCATTGTTTCGGAAAACAAAAATATGAAATTAGTGCTTGTCCTGTAAATTAAAGTAAAAACGATGTCATTCGGTTGGTGCTTTACCACCGAAACTTGGTAAAACTTGACAACACTCGGAAAGCAGAGCCTGATGACATACATTACTAGGTACAGCGCCTGGGAAATCTTGGCCTAAGTTTTTGTGCAAACAATTTTCATTTGATTCTTTCCAATGTGCCAAAAGAGACTCAACTACATCTCATGACATTGCAAACCCTTATTAGACCCTTAAACTACTTCTCAAGTTGACTCCATAATAGTCAAAATCTTGAGTATGAGCTTTTGAAGACCTTGATTGGGTTCTACACAATTTAAATAAACACACCCTCGTGTAACTATTTTTTCTAACTAGTTTTAATTTGGTCCTTAGTGGGAATGACTTTCACCAATTGAAACAAGAGAGTAAAATGTGAGATAGCAGTTCCACAGCTACATCTGAGATAGTAAAGTATTTTGTAAAGCGATTATTTAGGTAATGAAGATATTAATCTTATACAATTGATTTCTCCGTACTCGGGACTTAGAAAATTAGAAGCAGCTAAATTAGTTAGGTTTAAAAAACGAGGCTGCATTGAAGACACTTCGTGGCTGCTGGCTCCGTGTCTATAGTTTGGCAAATAGTACAAAAATGGTATTTTTGTACATGGATGTAAAACAAAATCTTGAGCTCTGAATAATAGCTTCGATTTAAAAATCAGTCCCATTATTTTAAAAGAAATGTTTGAAATCTACTGCTTTTAAAGCACCTTTTTTGTGCAAGCATTAAAAAAAAAAAAAAAAAAAAAAAAAAAAAAACATACTTTATCGGTATTTTCTGAGAAACCTCCGATTGAACTTTTCTTTCTCTGACATTTAAAAGTGTATTTCTTAAAAAGTCTCTTTTTTCCACAAAAGCAAATAAAAGCTCGGAGGATTCGCATAGGCTTATCTTTACCCACGCTTGATAAGAAAAGGCACTCCCTAAATGTATAACATGGTAAACGGTTTGGCAAACATGTGAATAGCAATGTTAGATGATAATCGGACGAAAAAATATGGTCTCGGTGGAATGCGTTACTCGCTTTATCATTTGCCGCTGACAAAGATGTTTTGCGTGGAAAAGAGGTTAGTGTCTATGAAATACTAAACTGACACGTTCAGCGCCATCTTGAATTCAGGTAATTTGAAATTTTTACTATTTCTTCCTATGGGTGTTGAAATGAAATGCCTTTCACGCTTAGTATGCATGCAGGTTTAGTTTTGAGCTTTTCAGTTAATGAGTTTGAGTCACGATACACCATGGAATGTGTTTTTTTTTAATCATCAAAAATATCAGTTGGTCAAAAGATCAACTTAGAATGATCTGAAATGATAATATTCTGCATTCAATGAACATTATGAAAAAAAAAAAACGTAAATGTTTGTTGATAAACATAAGTACATCTAACAATAACAATAAATAGATCACTATAAGTTTGAAGTTCCAAAACCGTTTTAATATGGGCATCATAAATACTGATTTCGCTTATAAGATTTTTTTGTCTGCAATTCTTCCCCTTTCTTTAGTGCTATTTTTAACTTTTTTCGTTTTACCTGATTCTGACATCTCAACGCCGAAGCTTTGTAGAGGGGGTATCGACCTCCATTGTTTTAAATCTTTAAGTCAAGAAATACTAATTTCCTTCTCTCTACACACTGCGGTAAAGATTTAAAAAAAAAAAAAAAAAAAACATTTTAATCATTTTTTCCTTTTTGAATTACAAGCCATGTACAGCAATATTAAAATAACAGAACACCTCCTTCTGATAGTAATTACGATAAAGTTTTAGGTTCCCAATAAAAAATCCAGCATAATTTGCACATTAGATCATTTTATGTCTAGGACCTCCTGCCTAGTGCCTAACGTTAGAGAAAGTTAAAAGTAACTTGAAGTAACTTAAGTGGTTTACACCTTTACAAGTCTACATTAGCAATGGCTTTTTCTGATACAAAGTCTATCACATGCACTGGCTGTCAAAATTAGGTAATGATTTCCCTAATAGAAAATTCTGTATTTTGGTCAATTAGTGGCGTAAGAACTGTTGGTACCCATGTGCAACCAAACTTCAATTTCGAACCCGGGACACGCCTTGTAGAACCATCACCATTTAGCACCTGTTGGCGAAAACGATATTTAGAGATAAGCTTTTTTTATAGGCGGTTAACATATCCTATCCTGCTCTTAAAATTAATGAACATAGGGCAGATTTCTTATTAAAATTATCCTTGAAATTCAGTACAGTTTTCACTTGGGGAAATTCGGGTGGAAATTTATTTACACGACACATGATAAAAGTATTTCTTCTTTAAGATTTCTTCTTTTTTAAGAAAAAAAAAAGTTTGAAAACTGACCAGTTTGCTAATTTTTGATATAAGCTCAATTTATAATTCTCGCATTTCATAGAGGAGGGGCTTTGAAACCAGACTTACTTGACTCTTCCCAATCCCCCTCCCTCTTTTTTTTAGAAATTTAAAAGTTTATCAAAACTAATTTTGAGTATATGATGTATGTAATTTGTAAATTATAATTTACTTCTAAGAGGCTAAATAGTGCAAAATATCAAGTTGAAATCAAAATTAAAATCGAAATTCTTTCATCATCAACTGTACGTCGCCAAGGAAAAACAAGCCCATACCATTTCCTTGTAAGATACTAATAGTAACTGATTAAACTCTTCAACCACAAAAAAGTAACACAAACTAACATTTTATGACGAACCAATTCCTGAAAGAATGGAAACTACGAATTAATACCAAAATATATGTTTCTCAATAACATATTTATCTTTCGAAATAATCTTCTCGAATTCTAGGTAACATTATTTCCCAAATGAGTCGGACTCAATTTTCAGCGCACATTTCATTCTTTCTCGTGATAGAAACTCTGTTAAGAAATTATTGACAGTTTTCGTGAAGCAACTGGGGGTTTCACACTAAATGCCTCAAAGAGTTTGTAATTTCAAGGCTCAACGCCCGCTTAGTTCATGGCAGCCGGTTTCCATTAATTTCGTGTTTAAACCTATCGATCACTGTAAAACCTCACTATCTATCACATGAGTGACTGTTACTTGGAAATCCTAGATTAGTTCTTTTTAGAGGTTTTTTTTTTCTAAAAAATTAAATACTGTTCAAGAGAAAACTAAATTAGAAAGTTTAATGGGTAATGTAGTTTTTGAAGTATTCAATTACAGAAAAAAATACGATGCATTGGGAAAGATTACTTGAGTTATATGATCGCTTATTATGAATTGTATCGTAAAACCATAATTTATGTTTAAGTACATAGAGCTTCCAGTTATACTGTGATGCATTATCGGATTTTTGGACAAAATATGTAGGTAAAAAATCACATAATCATTAACTTTTCTTTTTGGTGTGTACGAAAATGGGTGTGCGTACTAAGAGAGTGAACTTCTTTACCACTTTTTTAAAAATATTTTTTTAATAGTTTTAATTACCTATAGACATTATCTTAGCCCTTAGTGTAAATAAACAAATTAGGGCTCTTTCAAACTTAAATATAATTAAGGTTTTTCAAAGATAATTTCGAAATTTAAAATTACAAAAATAAAAAAAAATAAAACAATTAACTAACTTGACAATTTGAACATCGTATAAGACTCCTACCACAAGAATTTTTTTTTTTCATTATTTGAAACGATATTTTTTTTTATTTTTAAGGTAAGTATAGCAAGTATCCTTACGCGTTCTCTTGCATTAATTTTAAATGATATAAATTTGCTAAAAGACTAAACAGCAAAACATTAGACCACAAATGAGGATTGAAAAAAGTAGCAAAAAAAAGCATTCTTCAAAAATTGCACATGATTTACAGCGGCAACTATTAAATTGTAAAAAAATATATTTTTTTTTACTTGATTCATAATTAAGTTTTGACAGGATCGACGAAGTGTCATGTTTTACATACAATTTACCGGAGAGTTAGTTTTATTTCAAATTAACTGCTAAAAGATTCTATGCTATAATTATGACTGTTACACTATTTTTTCTAAGTAAGACGACACCTACGAGCACTTTTGCTGCTGAAAAATTGTACGTAAAACATTCTTATAACTGTAAAAATTTCAAATAGTAATCTGAAACCAACTGTGACGAGTCAGAAGGGATCATACGAGTAATATAATGAAAATGACAATGACGTTACTATGATAAGTAGAATAATAATAATATAAAATTGCTGTCACTGCAACATCATTGAACTTTTAACTACATTTTCACATAATAAATAAATAGATAAATAAATACACATCTCTTATTTGGAAGAGGAGTGCCACAATGCGAAAAAATGAAACTTTACAGGAGAAGCGTTTGAAGCTGAACTCTTGAGGCATTTTCATTAAAAAAAGTAACTTTGATATGCTCTCAAGTGGTTAATATTTGAATAAAAAATCTGTTATTGTTTTCCGAAGAAGGTAACGACCTTTGAAGTCCTTTAATCGAAAAAAAATTAAAATTACGTATTGTGGCACTCTTTTCCAAACTAGCGACATGCTTTTACTAGATTTATATTTGTCATGCTGATAGAATTAATAAATTAATGTTCATATGGTTGAGTATTATGTCGCTTAAACCTCGTTCCAAATTACCAGTTAATAAATGACAGTAAATTGTTTATTTCGTAAAGACCGTTTTCTCTAAAACTAGTGTTTTAAATATTTTTTTGTCACTTGATTATTCAAGGAAATGTTGATTCCAGAATCAACATTTCTTTTGATTGACGTATGTTGCCTCTGCGTATAAAACCTGATGGTTGATTTTTTATGCGCTTCAGTAGTACGTTGGTTTATACCTGAGTTCTAATTATGTCTAGTAAAACATTATTACAATTTACAGGTACGTTTATTTAAAATAAGAATTTTCACATATTTTCTTTGTTATAACAAGACAGACTACATTGTCACTAGGAAGATACCGGTACTTTTGAGCAGTTAATTTACATCTGATTCCAACAATATTCGCTAAATGTTTATTTGGTTGAATGGTACGTAACTTAAATCTGAGTTCCACTGGGGATCAGTTTGAAACATAATTCCAGTTAAAGTTGGTTTTTGAGTTCTTTTTAGATATGATTCTAAAACTGCAGTTAGTCTTACTCTACCTATCTTTGATTTTTCTCTACATCTTCTGTGAATATGACCACTTTTGATGGGAGAGCGCGTATTATAGTCCTATTTTGCCTTGCTGAAAACAGAAATCGGAATAGCACATTTTTTAAAAAATGTTAAATTGAGTTACTGCTAACAGGTGGTTCTTTTTCACATATTTCACCTAAATACCATGTTTTATGGTAAATTGAAGTTAACCACGGAAGCACATGAATAGTGTAATAATGAAAAAAAGTTGAAATGGGTAGTAATCAAAAGAGCATATTGAGCCATATATTTTACGCAAAACATATTTGCCGTCTATACTTAAAATACACCGTCAGCTCAGTTATTCCATCTTACGACTGCAGTTTCGTGCTTTTAAGCACTCATCAGCCCGGAATAGGAACTACCTAAGCTGGAGGCAAAAAACCTCTTAAAGGAGCCAAGACTCTCAAACAAACTGGTAGCTAATGTAGAATTAGCACACCAGATGAGTGATCGCAGAAATGGTGCGGTTCAACTCAAAGATAAATGGCAAAGCATGGTATTTTGTCTATTTGCCCTCGCCCGTCTGTTTTAAAGATATAAGGTATTAAAGTCTGTAGAAATTTTGAGAAACGTGCCAACTTTAAAGTTTTGGCGACAAATTGATCACGCAGTTTTATCGTCTACATTCATCTACGAATCATGTGAAAAATGTACTCCATTACTCACTGAAACTCGCTAAAATTAGATACGTTTCTCAAAATTTCGGCAAACTTTAAGGTCTTATGTTTCGGTAAGGAGTATACGAGGACAACTAGATCATGCTGCCGGAAACATATTTCATAATGCTCTTTTTATTGCTACTTACGTAAATTGTTTTTATTATTGCATTATCATGTGGGTTCCTGGTAAGTGTTTCTTTCAAAAATGATATTATTTAGAATAAATTTTAATTACTTTCCTGTTGCTGCAAAAATTAAATTTTCTAAATGTTAATAATTCCGTGTTTAGCAGTTGCACAAGAATGTAAATTTTCTTCTATCGCACATGCAAAAAACATAATTGTTGCTTATCAAAAGCCTTTTTCTCTGTCTTTTTTTTCCAAAGGTATCCTAGGTTTTGGAATTGGTCGCTTTTCATCTTGGCGTTGCATAAAAATTTTACGTACTAGGCAAAAAATTGAGATCAATGCCTATGAGTTAGTCGAAAACAAGACGCAGATCAAAGACTACTAATTCTCTGTCAGGTAAAAAGAAATAGTTTTTAGCTGGAAATTACTGATTACTGCAGACACGTGTTTCGGGGTTTTAAGGAACCTCTATTTCAATTCTCGAAGCAGTGAGCTTTTGGGTGTAGATACCCTGATGTAAGATACTCCGTAAAATTATCTAGTCAATTCAATGTTGTCCATTGCTATCTGTGTCTAAATAAAATTGTGTTTTACAGTAAATTATGAAAGAAAAAAACTACTATTGTAGATAGTATTACTTGAAATATAGATTCTTGAAATGAATCGTGTGGGAAAGTTGGAAAAGTGTGTGCATGGACCGGCACCAATAACGAGAAATATCTGCTTGCTCAGTAAGTGGCTGAAGAAAGGGACAGTGGGCAAAGATGGCGAAAGACACGGTCACAAATTGCCACTCACCGAGAAGATATTCTTCGGCGATTGTAGTGAAGATCATCCGAGCGATGATGGATGGAGCAGCAGGGAATGTCAGCTCTCCATTCTCGGCTGCATTTTCAATGGAGAGATTCGGCGCAAAATAAAGAAAATACGGTGGCAGGAGCTCTTTATCGCGCTGTGTGACGTCACTTTGGCGAGGGAGCGTAAAAAATGACGCTGAGATCTTCATTTATAGAGATCTATTTCGAGAGAAAGGGCTTACGATATTCCGCCTTTCTTTTGCATTAATGTGGCTTTTTTCTTCGTTATTTATTCATTCCTTTGGCCATTGTAAAAAATGAAATGTACGTAATTTATCATGAATTAATGTGTCGGCGGCTAAAAAAAAAGATAAGAGATAATGTTTTTAATAGGAGAAAAACTGGATGCACCACGTTTTGTGTATAAACAGCTTGATTATGTTCATCACTAAATCATTTCGCCTAAATGTTACTGTGCCAGAATTGAAAATGTAATGTACGTAATGTGTTGTTAATAAATAATTTAATAATTAGGCACTGGCATGCATATTATTTTTTAAAGATTATTTGATCACTAGAAAATTGCCCGTCATGGTATGCCGGGTTAAAATTGCTTCTCCATTTTAACAAAGCAATTGCCTGTTTGGTGATATTTTGATGATTGACATTTTAACCCTAGTGGAATAACCCTTAGCTCCAGTCTAAAGCGTTCGATGTTGACCACTTTTTTTGTTTCTTCATTCTCCTAAAATGACAGTTCGACCAGTAAAACAGTTAAGCTACCGGATCCACAGTTCAGCCTTGTAAAAATTAAGCATGTCGAACATTACCGAAAAATATTATCAAATTATCATGCTTTGGAGCGAGTTTCATCGTTGATGACGTCAGCGTTACTCAATTAGTGAAATCGCTATTATATATATGGTGATTTTTAAGTTTCAAACTTCTACACAAAAGGATAAATAAATAAATAAATAAATTCCATATAAGTCTGCAAAACGTTAACTACCACTTTTTCAGTTCAAGAGTAACAGTATATGAAAAAATAATTACTGATAAAATAAATTCATAGTCCATTTCTTCTTTTTAATGTCACATTTTTGCTCAGTTTCATCCGAAAAGAAGAGAAACTCCTAAGCAATTAATTTTCTTGCAGTTTCTACATTCTTTTTTGTTTCAAATTATTATTTTGATGGTAAAAATTGTTAACTAAGTTATAAAAAAAATAAACTATGCAGTTTAGTTTCGTTTTATAAAACGCATATAGTACCATAAAATATCGCAACATCAAATTTTTGTAATTGCAAATTACTTTGAACGAAAAAAAAATATGTTCGTATTAATTTTGTATTTTAAAAGCAAATATTATGTACTTCCTTCTAGTGGGTCAAACCTAAGATTAATAACTAAAACTTATTGAAAGTAAAAAATTATTCACTGAAACTTTAATATTGGAAAAATGTGCGTTTAAATAAAATTATTTGTTATGACTCTTTTTTTGTAATTAACTGGACAAATGAGAGAATAACATATGTGTTATGCTAGATGGTTGGAAATGCGAGAAATGGGGCTCGAGATAAAATTAAACATTTTAGATATTTGAGTAATAAAAACTAGAAGTATATGTTGTTCTTGATTTTTTTTAAAAAGGAAAAACTATTTCCTTTATATGTTACAAAAATCTTCTTCATTAATGCGTAAAATTATGCCCTTCGAGACCTAACTTTTCAGCGTCAAGACTGTCTAATCAACTAATGCTGTTACAACATTTTGCTCCCAGATTAAGTTCCTTAGCTTATAAAAAGATTCTCCCTTAAAACAAATAACCTTAATTTAAATCAAAAACATAATGGATATGATGAGAAAAATAGGTAAAACTCTCTATTGTAAAACTTTGCAGCAGTTTTATCTCCATTTTGCTTAGAGAGTTTCGTTAGTAATGATAGTTAAAATAGTAAAAACATTCTTTGCTTGCATTTTCGAAGTAACTCATTAACTCTGAGATAAGTTTATATTTGCGTATGAGAAATAATAAAATAGTTGAAAATGTAAATGTAAGTATTGTAACGCGAACTCACGTGTATCGAGCAATTTGTTTTCAAAATCTACGTTAATTATTTTTGAATTTAAAAAAAAAAAAACGATACTAGACTATTATTTTATACTTTTTATGAGAACTTCGTAAAGACACAACCTAGAGAGAAATTTAATGCGGCATTAAGCGATAATTACACAATGCTTTTGTGAAGAAAGTATAATTGATTTTATATATGAGGTTGAATAAATATATTATTTGTTAATTTTATAAATTGAATCCAATTACAGTTGCTAAATTGTCCATTTATTTTCAATTATAAATTCATTCTTCTTAAATCCTGTTCTTTTGCTTTCCGTGATTTTCGGCCAAAGTTTTTGTTTTTCTATTTTTTTTTTAATTCGCATCTCAAACATCATTGTGTGCTGCATGAGTGAAAAGTAAAATATATGAAGTTAGAAACTATTTTTAAGTACACTAACTTTTGCTATGTCAAGTGCTCGTTTATTACAATATTTAGAAACAGCTATCCATGTTCCATTAGTATTAATGGTTGGTCCATTCTTATGTAATGGCATTTGTTTAAACGCACTTTAATTGAAATCTCGTTTAGTCAAAGTCAGTTTAATTGAATTTCATTTTTTTGTTAAGTAAATATTATCACTTTAAATTCATTGGAGGCAACTTTTTCTATGCTGTTGAGCTTTTGAACGTTACTTTATTGATTATTTTTTCAAGGTTTACAATCAAATACAACTAAAAGCAAAATTAGCTGCACTAGTCAAACCAATTAAAGTTATCTATGTTGCATCTTATTGATTTTTTACAGTATTTTCTGGTTTGTGTGATATTTTTAGAACACATATGAGGTAGTGAGAAGCAAAGGGATGCAAGTGGCAAAATTAAAAATTTGGAGATAACAAGTACAAATGGTAGGTGAACCCCCCCTCTATCTTGGTGCAAAATATGGGACTAGTAGTTCTGGTAGGTTCCGTTATACAGCTTGATTACAAAAAAAATTTCGATGAAAGCCTACCTAGGATCTGATCTTTAAATGAGTTTTACTCAAACCTTAAAATAGTCCACTTGCATCCCTTTGCTTCCCACTGCTTCATATGCAGTTTAGAATTGCAAAATATATAATTAAACGGCAACGTTTAGTAGTTATTTTGCAGATATGTGCAAGCTTAAACGAGGATTTTCAACTTCAAAGGTATGTTAACAAACAACTTAAGTATGCCTCTTAATCTGAAAATTTTGATTTATCAAAACTGGTGCAGCCCCAATCAATCATACTAATTAAGGATCAACTGTATTTTTAGAGATTTTGAATATTTTTATTGAAAAAAAAATTACACTTAGACTTTATGAAAAGTTTTCTAAGTCTTCAATGACATAATCTGCACCCCATATATGCATATGTGTGTCTGTGTAGGTATTTAGTGCGATAAAATTATTTTAAAAACATTTTTAGGAAACTGGTACTTTGCGAAGTGTTACAAAAGTCCCTTTACGTTCCCGATAAAAAAAAATCCCTAAATGATAAAAAGAAAGAATGGAACATAAATAGAATCTCTGTACTTACAGAAAAAAATAAAGAAAGAAACACTTATTGTGCACAGATGCGTATCAGATAGTTCCAAAAAAGAAATATCTCATCTAAATTCGAATAAAAATAACCATAAGAGTGTGGAAATAAGAAGCGAAAATAAAGGTAAGATTATGCAAAAAAGAGACGCTTGAATCCACATTAAATCAGAGAAATTTATCACGGAAAATAAAATGCAAATTAAAGTGAGAAGGACCGTCAGTGAGCTGAAGGGTTCTTTTTTTTGTTCTAGAGCTACTGCAGTTCTCTTTTTTGTTTCAATCAAATGATTTCGAAAATGCTGGAGGACATGGAGTAGCTTGAAATTATATTAACCTACAAAAGGATCATATACTGTTTATGATGATGAAGAAATTGCGTTAATTAGTTCATTTCCGTTAATGGTAAATTAAAAATGCCCTTTAAGCAGACGCTAACGGCTGTTTCAATAATTGTTAGATAATGAATTTTCATAACCAAATTTTAAGTTAATGCTTTCTGCGTTACGTATGATGAATTAACTGTATCGAAATGTATTTAATGACTTATTTCATTCCTGCTTCTGAATGAAGGAAAATGTGGAACTGAACATACTTTTACTGTTGGTAACATATTATGTTGCTTGATTTGTTGTCTTGGGGTTTAGTTCTTAGTCATGAGAGTAGAGATATTATACAGGGTATCCTGAAAAAGACTGATTGTTTTCAAAAATTTATAATAGGAAAACGGTAAATGATCAAAAAAAAAATTCTTGCAGAAAATTCATGTGGTGGGCCGTAAATATTCCCTCCTGAGTTCCAAATTTTAGTTGAAAGTTTTTCCAGTAGATGGCGCTGCAGATAGTAAGCCCGTAAATAAAAAAAATACAGAAAATTGCTTCATATTTTTTTGAAAATAATGAACAAAAGAACAAAACAATATTTTCAAACAATCAATGGCTTTAATCACATGTCGCACTCGGAAGAAAAATTGTTGAATTTCAATTCTTCTTCTTTGACTTACAGGCTTACTATGTGCAGCGCCATCTTTTGAAACATTTTTGAACTAAAACTTGAAACTCCGAGGGAAAATATTTAGCTCCCACCTCATGAATTTTCTGCAAGAATTGTTTTTTTTATCATTAATCATTCTCCTGTTATAAATTTTTGAAAACAGTCAGGTTTTTTTCAGGACACCCTGTATCAGCTCAGGACTCCTCAGCATGTTTTTCTCAGTTGAAGTTAAAGCATAATAATTATAATGGTTAGAGTTAAATATCTTTAGATATGCTATTTCATATTAATGCCAAACTTCAAATAAATGCATAAGATACGGAAACTGAACACACATTCTGTTATGTGCATGTTATCTGTTTGTGTCGACAATCAACGAGTAATTGTATTTTATGAATTTTCTACTTAAAAAAAATAAATAAATAAAGCTGCTGTAGTAAAAATCGTATTTCTATACTTAGCAAACTGTAAAACATGTTATACGCGAAAGTCGTGGTAACTAAACTGGTGTGGTATTGGGAAGTGAACTCAGTTTATAGTAGCGTTGAGTGATACAGTTTCTGACTTCTAGTTTCCTTCTAGTTTGAGTCAGAAGGGACCAAGTCTTAGTTAAGAAATTACGTAAAAATTGTATCGATAGTTTTTTATGTCCTATAATTAATCAATTCCATGAAGTCTAAGATATTACATATTGTTTTTTGCCGTAATGAACTGTAAGTCTGTATAAAAAAGGATTCGTTTTAATTAATGCCTGTAGTACCCAGATTATTCGGATTTTCAATCATCCGGATTGCCTATGGTCCCAATTTTTCCGGATAGACGACGTGCAACTGTATATCTTATGTAATTAAAAACTGAGCGTATGTATCTATTTATGTACCTATGTATCTATGCTGTCATCTATGTGTCTATGTCCAACTTTCTTTTCCCGAACGACAGTGAACTGACCATCGAACCAGGTATCGATGGATTCGTAATCTTCCCGTCTTCATGTTTGGCTATTTAACATAATCCTCTGGTAATTATTAGCGGAGATATCAATTAAAAACTATTAATTATGACACTTAGATTTTGACAAAAAATCCCTATTTTTCGAAGGCTGTCCTCCATGCAAATTATCTTTCAGTGCTTCATTTCAAATTTCCGCAACAATGCTTTTGTTACTGTTTGTAACTTGAAAAAAAAATTGAGATGAAAAACCTGTCGCCATTTTTTTCTCGTATTTAAGTAAAATTCTTGTTTTTGTTTTAAAGGCTTTTCCTGTAATTGCGGGATTTAAAATGTTTACTTTTTTGTTATTTCTCCACAATCTACCGCAAAATTTTACTGATTTTTTTTTTTTTTTTGGTTCAACCCTGAGTGTTGAACACGCGTCACTATAACTTTTATTTTCTAAGTGGACGGTGCAAAGCCGGGTGACGCAGCTAGTATGGTATTAGACCTGGTGTATGTTTTTTAAAAGTCGGACAAGCTAACACTGTAATACCGCCATAAAATTAAAAATTAGCATTCTGTGAAGATATAAACTGGGTATGCGATATGTCCGTTCAACATAACGTTATCAATAACATAAACCCCTTTAAACAGACAAGTTGTTGGTGAATGTATCACGATCATGTTATTCCCAAAATTTCGACTTAGGAACTATCTTGTTTTGAGCTTCAAATTCGTCTCCGGAACGTTTGAAAGGTCGTGAAAAGGTCTTTGATCTACCTGCGAAATAGTTTATTCAGAGTAATAAGACTCACAGAAATTTCCGTCATTAAACAAGATTTGGCCGTTTAATATGCACTCATGAAACCGAAACTAAGTAAATTCAAATCGTTTCTCAAATTAAATGTATATATTCTTACTAAAAGCAATATAAGTTTAGAACTAACTTAACTCTACAGTATATACTACATGCATATGCCCCTTCGTTTGAGTTGTTGTCTTGGTGTTGATATGAAAGTACAAATGTGAAAAAAAAAATGTTTGGGGAAAAAAATAGAAATATAACGTGTGAGCTAAAACATTTGAAACAATAGATGCTTTTAAAAAACCTGGTTAAAAATACTGTAAAAAAACTTATTTTCACGAAGCTTTAATTTTCGCGATTTTCACGAGCTCTTTGCAATCGCGAAAACTTAAACCTTGTGGTACATTTTAGATTTACACACCATCTTCTTTCGGTACTGATCATATAAAAATTCGCGAATTTTTTCGCTCTTGAAATTATCGATATCTTCATTTTCGCAAAAATTACGGCATGCAACAAAAAATGCTTTTACAGTTGGCAGTACTCCTTGTACTGAAAAAAAAAACAACCTGTTCCGCGGTTGTATGGAACTTTAGAGTTAAATGAAAAAAAAATATATCAGAAATATATTTTTATAAAGCAGGGAAGAGAAGTTTTTTAGAATTTTTGCATGAATATTTTTATTCGCTTAAGACTTTGACGTAAGATCTGGTCCATAAAAATGTCATATTTTAATAAAATAATCGGAGTTAGTCAAAATCCAAGGGATGATAAATATCTTCTAATTAAAACTCTTCGAAACTTATCCTCCCCCCCCCCCCAAAAAAAAAGAAATATGTTTTTTTTTTAATTTTTTTAACATCAAATTTACTTATAAGGTAGAAAAAATTGTAACTAGATAGACACACATCAACTTACGGTTTGTTTTTGGCAGGTTACACGTTACACGAAATTTAAAAGAAGTAATTGGTGAATTCCAGAGGTAACGGAAGGACAATGATTACAAAAAAATCGAAACATTTCTGTCTGTGAGCTTATCAAAACACATGATTTCAAGAACTGATGCATAGACCTTTATACACACCATGGTAAGTTGCTAAAAAAGCAGAACCCAAGAGTTTTTTATTCGTAACTTTTTTTAAAAATCAAATTTTAAAAACGGTAACGGAAGGATATTTTTGGTGGGGATAGTTGGGAAAATTTGAACTGAGTTTATCAATTAAAAAAAAAAAAACTACAAAAAGAAAATTTATTTATGCATTAATTTGTACTGAAAATATTTCTAGAAGTGGGATATATATGGACCATTTAACAAGATTCTATTTATTGTTCAATTATTTTATGGCAGATTAAATATACTGTCGTGTGAGAATAAAGTGCACTATATTCAGAAATATAAGTCTTTTGAGATTTTTGAAGAAACGAATTTCGGATTCCATATGAACAATAGAGCAATGTTGAAACTTTACATTTTGTTCGTGCTTTATATTCGGAGTAAACCAAATGAGGAAATTTGTACAATAAACCAAAGTACAATACATTACAAAAACGATTAATGAAAGATTTGAAGTTTAAGCGCTTTACCTTCCCACAGCAGAATATTGCTGTCCACTTTGGTATCTAACTGCTAAAATTCGTCTTTACAGATAATGTGTTTTCTAGATGAACATACTATGGTCTATAACATCTAAATGCCTTCAAAATATTGTGCGTTCGTAAATGTGTGCGAAAAAAATCTGACATTATGTAAACAAATATTTTTTTCCAAAAGCGCATTTTGTAGTTCTTGAAATTTTTTCATATAAAGTAGATTTATTTTTCGAACATAATATTGCAGCATTTACTACCATATTTATAATTGAATCCTTATCTTTTTACAAAGCTAGGAAACACGTAAAGATTAATTATTCCAAACAAGGTATTATTTTTGCAGTTGAAATATTTTTAATTAAATTTTTGAATGGCTGATGCAGTAAAATGAATAACCATCATAACCAACGTGAGCAAATATAAACCTTATCAATCAAAATATTTATTGTGAAGTTGCAAATGAATGAACAAATGCATAAGGGATATTCTTTTTTTTTTTGTCAATGAGCTGACTAAACAACATTATTTGTTACTTTCCTTATATATATATATATATATATATATATATATATATATATATATATATATATATATATATATATATATATATATATATATATATATATATATATATGTATGTATATATATATATATAAAACTAATATTTAGGCTTAAAGCTGCATCTATATTTTAATTGAAATTAAAACTTATAACTAAAGAACTAATAAGAAATAATACTAATAATAATAAACCCATAACGTGGTATGTTGAGCATTTTCACGAAAGTAGTGCAAGTCATGTCTGACACCTTTGAGTTTTTAAAATCAATTTCAATAATTAACAATTAATCATGTTTTTTGTATTTATTCAGTATTTAGATATGTATAATCGAAAAACACTAAATTAAGTTGCATATGAATATTTGCGAACTTTATAACAAGTTTTCTTCATTCCAAAACTTAAATTGAGCTTTGTCCAATTTAGCGAAGATTACAAATCGCATCGCGAAAAAAAAATCATATTACTTTTTATTTTAAGAACATATTTCTGTCATCTGGATTTTTTTACATTTTCTTTCAAAAAATGTTATTAACCTCTTCCTTTTTATCTTCTTCGAAATATTCAGCAGTTAAATTTCTAGCTGTACTAGAAATTGTGAGAAAACAAGAAACCTTTTTTTTTAGTCAGATATCTCAAATAGTTGTTACTTTAAAGAAAAGAGACAAAAATATTTCTTTCCCTATAAAAATTGAAAATTCTTTCAGATCTTTCTGTGAAACCCATCTGATAGCATCTGAAGAAAATGAAGTACAAAGAAGAAATAACTGGAAAATATCAACTTGTCTAAGCTTGTTACAGAAATATTGGAGTTGCACAGAGTCCTGAGGGATTTGGTTAAAATGTAGACTTTAAATGAGTAGAAAAAACTGCAAAGGTATAAACTCAACATTTTTGAAGTGAAAGATATCCCTTGAGATTACTGATATTAAACTGGAACACAGCTGCATCTCGTGAGAATGTATTTTTTTCCAAGCAAAAAATTTACACTCAAATAGAAATTTTATGAAAAATAAAATAAATAATAGCAAATTCTTAAACTATGCTTTGTGTTAAAAGTTAAGTACATTGTATCGACTTTAGATAACAGGTCAAACTTTTGTTTTTAAATCAAACCTCTTTTTTTTTCTCCAGTTAGCAGTTAATTTCGTTCGCTTTCATCATATTTATTGGTGGTACCAGCATGACTTTGCCCGTAAGAGAAAATTAAAAGGTCTTTTGGTTCTCCTGTACACTTACAAATAATGTATGGTGAATTTTCTCACCAAGTGACTTGTGCCCATGTTACGGTTCCACGTTATGATAATTTCGTAATTTACTCGTTCATCTTATGATAATTTTGTTCTTAAAATTGGAATAGAAAAAAAACGAAATCGAATTTTCGAAAAATCGCTTCGAGGTGCACACCCCCATGCTACAAACTAATTTTGTGCCAAATTTCATGAAAATAGGCCGAACGGTCTAGGCGCTATGCGCGTCGCAAAAATTTGGACACACAGAGATCCTGACAGAGAGAGAGAGAGAGAGAGAGAGATCTGGACAGAGAGACTTTCATCTATATTATTGGTAAGCAGCGGTACCCGCACGGCTTTGCTTGTAGTAGGAAATCAAAAGGTCTTTTGGTCCGCATGTATGTATACAAATAATGGATGGGGACTTTTTTTGCCAATATGCTATGTTAAATGGCTCACCCATCTTATGGTTCCACGTTGTGATGACTTGGTAATTTACTCGTTCACGCACGTTGTGATAGTTTGAACGGTAAAATTTTCTTAAAATTGGAATAGAAAAAAACAAAATCAAATTTTCGAGAAATCGCTTCAAGATGCACACCCCAATTATATAAACTTATAAACTAATTCTGTGCCAAATTTCATGAAAATCGGCCAAACGCTCTAGGCTAAAAGACAGACAGAGATTCGGACAGAGAGAGATCCAGACAGAGAGACTTTCAGCTTTATTATTAGTAAAGAAGATTCCGTCATTAGTGAGTTCGGTAGGCAAAGCTTTTTTATGGTTGCCAAAAATAAAAAAATGAATAAAAGTAATTCGAAAGTTAATATTGTTGATTAAGTTTAGCAATAAAGTTAAGTAATTTCGAGGCTAGACCTAATCAAGGATCGATGAGTGGATTTCGTACTATACAAGTTAGTCAAAATTTTTAAAAGCATTTTGTAAAGAACTTTCTCACGACTTGCAGAATGTGGTGTAAAGGGAAATGATGGAACATAAACTCTGCTTTTAGTTGCTTAATCTTTATCTTTACTAATAATAAAACTGAAAGTCTCTCTGTCTGTCAGGATCTCTCTTTGTCCGGATCTCTGTCTGTCAGGATCTCTCTTTGTCCGGATCTCTGTCAGTCAGGAGCTCTGTGACACGCATAGCATTTAGACCATTCGGCTGATTTTCTTTTCATGAAATTTGGCAAAGTTAGTTTGTAGCATGGGGTGTGCACCTCGAAGCGATTTTTCGAAAATTCGACGTGGTTCTTTTTCTATTCCAATTTTAAGAACAAAATGATCATAAGATGGACGAATAAATTACGAAATTATCATAACGTAGAACCGTAACATAGGCGCAAGCTAATTGGCAAGAAAGTTCACCATACATTATTTGTGGATATACAGGCGAACCAAAAGACCTTTTAATTTTCTATTACGGGCAAAGCCGTGCGGGTACCACTAGTTACCAAATAAGTGTGCAACACCTTTACAATTTATGGTGTAAAAATATTTTTCCTTACGTATGGTGTAAAAATATTTTTCCTACTTTTTCTGTAAAGGCAGACGGTTCACTTTTACACACGTAGAGTAGCAGAAATGCTAGCTAAGCAGAAAATGAAACTATTTTTAAGAAATGTTGTATGGTAATACAGAGTATTTTGGAAACAATTGAAGAATGTTGGTATTTTTAAAGGGATTTATAGTCTCCCTTGGTTTTTAAAATGATTATGATCTTTTGCCTCCGATTTAAAATGTATGTGATATTCCTTAGTTGGTCAAATTGGCTCGGAGCTTGACAAACAATGGCTAGTCAACCCACATTTAGATTGTATGGACGTACTGTTTGACAAGGAAATGGAGATACAATTATTTTCAGATGTATCCATTATAAAATACTGCTATTTTCGTCAATCCCTTTCTTGTATAGTGTACTGAACATCTCCACTTACCTCTTTATGTATTGTATATTTCTACAACTACACAGCAGCAGCTTGGTTTTTTCAAAGGTTCGTAAATGCGTGGAAAATAATACAATTATACAAATCATTCACATTACTTTTTTTAAAAACATAGCTTAATTTCCAACGAATAAAAGCGAAAGAGTCCTATATTCTTTAGATTTTATATTTATTCTAAATTGTCTAAAATAAATCATAATTTTGCCTAATACGTGTACAAACATGCGCTAGACAATTTAAAATATGCTGTTCTCTCTTAAGGTATCCGACTGCGTTAAAATCGACAGTTTCGATGAAATATGCGTAAGTTTTTTATGATTTCGTTTTGTAGTCTGAGTTCATTAGCTTTCTAAAACTGTCTTAATTTTTACTACACGTGAATTACAACTGGAGTTATAGCTGTATTATTACACAGTCATACACTAAACTCCAGACCGGAAGTTGCATTTAAATGCGTTTTCTGAAGAATGATATTTTTGAAGCAAGCTGTCTACTGCAACAATGCTATATCAAAAACTTATTCGAGCATTGATACGAAATTTTCTGAGATAGTTCTCTGTAATATGCTTAATGTTTTCCTGTAAAAGCTAAGCTGACGTTCATCATATAGCAATATTTTCATGTGGATAAGTCTAAACAAAAGCGTTTTTTTTTTACGAAAAAATACCGGTATAGGAACTTTGTTCGGCAATATTTCAGAACCTTCTGAAAAATAAGAATTTTTTAGAGAAAAACACACATTAATGTCATACAAATGTATTACTACAAGGATTTATGTGCGACTAGAATCAAATTGTATCCATAGCTGTTTGCGTAAAACACGTTTTTTCGCTATTTTTCTTAAAAATTTTCCAATTGTTTTTAAAAATAACATTTTGAAACCTTGTTTTTACATTTTTTCATAGTTTTGAAATATATGTAGTTAAAAAATAATATTTAAAAATGTCCAAGTTATTTTTCAAAAAATGTCTTCGAACGCAGTCGAATTACTTTAAGCTCTTAAGATCTAGCTCTCCAGATCTAGTGGGACGGTGTGATACAGTATGATACACCATGGTGTTACATATTTTGGAGTTAGAATATTCAGCTATTGATATTTTGTTGCATTGAAAAACACCCTTTTTACCCTTTTTTTCTAAATGTAATATCATGCAACGAAAAATTTCATTTTTTTCAAAACTTTTTTTTTCATGATTTCATTATTTTTTTAAGTTACAAAATACTCACTGTACATTATCAGGAAAACACTTTCACTTCTTACGCTTTGAGACAATTTGAAAATTTACTATCAAATTATCCTAAAGAAATAAGAAAATAAATGTATTTTTAACTTGCATTTTCGAATATAACTGTTACCAAAAATATGGAGTAGGAAAGAGAATATCTTGCTCGATAAAATTGAAAATTCTTTCTGATCTATCTATGGGGGAACATGGAACAGCGTTTAAAGAAAATGAAATTGAAAAGAAAAATAGATTGAAAATATCAACGATAGTAAGCTTGTTATAGGAATATTGAAGGTACTGAGAATCCTGGGAATTTTCGAAAAATATATGTTCGAAATCAAGAGACTGGGGTTTAAGAATGTATATCTAACACATTCCAAATGCGACTTCACCCCTGAGAATTCCTCTCAACTGATGCTCAGCTGCTACTTTCGAATTGATCCATTTCGCAAGCGCAACAGGTGTTTGAGCTTAAATGAAATAAACTGAGTTCAAAATATTCCGTTGCGTTTTAACTGAATAAAGGTATTCGTTAACGATCATGACACAAGATGGAGGACCGGTGAAATTATTTTGTAAACTTAGGAGTAGGCAAAAGTCAATTGGTGTTCATGCTCACAACTGTTTTTAAAACAAAAAGAGTTGATAAAGTCGAAAAGCGTTGTTTCAATCACAGATATTTTGAGAATATTTCGAGACTGGTAAGCTGTTTATAAAATTCAGGTGCCTCCATCTAGTATGAAACTTAAAGTCAAATTTATCTGTAACATCCAAATCTTAATGATGACTCACTGGATGCCGTGTCGGGGATCGCACTGGTTCTGCAAAAAAGCTAAGTAGCCTAACGCATCATGATTATGGGTGGTTCAAATCTATCGATTTCTATTTTTTGAATCGCGTTACTTCCCAAAAGTTGAAGTTTGGTATTTGGTATCCTCAAATGGGGAAAAATAATAAAAAAAACCTAAGTTAACATCTATAGTTTGCGCATAAGGCTGAAAAATTGAAAAAATATGTTAAAAATTGAAAATTTCAGAAAATATTAAAATCAGGTTTTTTTTCGTATTTTTCTTAATACAACAGCCATAAATTGTCAGTATGTAGCGTAGTTTGAACCTAAAAATATTTTATAGCTTTAACGTAAGATCTTTAGTTCGCGCATACGCCTTATATTGGGCAGGAGATTTCGGACCGATTTAAGGCGTATTCCCAAGCGAAAGATCTTATGTAAAAGCTTTAAAATATTTTTTTTAGGTTCAAACTACGTCATTGACAACTAATGGCTATTGCCTTATAAAAATTCTAAAAAAAAAAAAAAAATTATATTTTTTTGCCACATTCAATGTTTAGAAATTTTTCTTCAAACTTTCAGCCTTGCGCTCGAACTGAAGATGTCAATTTGGATTTTTTTCCCCAATTGACCATACTAAACTACAACTTTTAAACGGTAACAAGATTCCGAAATAAAAAATTCGATTTTGCAAACCACCCGAATGAATATTCCTGTCACATTTAATTTTGTCACAATATTAGACATTTATATGTTCACTACTTATATTGAGATACTTATATTGAGAGCAACAGTTGAAATTTAAACACAAATCGACACTTCAGCTCATATGTCATAGCATTATTTATTTATCAATGCAATCGCATATCCCATGCTTATAAATCTCAGATTCAAGTCGTATTACTAAATTAGCTGTAGTTCTAAAGAGCTTCGTTCGAAAAGCGGCAGCCTCAAACCCTCTATTTAAACGGAAGAACCGGTAGATACGTGACGACATTAGCGCCATAATCGAACATGCCCCCAAGGGCATGGAACTACATTCCGAGCACAAACCCCACGCATCAGAATCCAAATGGAAGCCTTCAAAGAGAGAGGGGGAGCTACAGTCGCAGTTACATGATTTTCATAACCTAAGGCATCGGGGAGACTGAAAGCTTCTTCAGCCTTTTAACATGAAAGTAAATCGAGAATAATACGGGGGTGGTCAGGGGGAGGAGTTCGAACTAATGACTTTCTGAATAAATTAGAAACGAGCCCATTCCGTTCCAAAACAAATACTTATGTCTACTGATAATGGGTGCGAAGATTCATTGATGGTGTGTGGAATAAAAAGAAGTGATAGTGAATGGGGGAAGTTTGCTGGTAGACATTAAAGTTGGAAATGTATCTAAATATTTAAAAAGTGCAGTTTCTTTCCAATTTGGCTTATGTTTCTTGACTGCTGGGAACAGAAAGAAAGGAAAGTATCGGGAATCCTAGTACATTGTGATGAGTATCATTAATAGTTTTATTAATATCAATCAGAACAACACACACAAAATTGACAAATATTATGATGCTTTTTGTTTGTTAACGTTTTCCTTTTGCAACAATAAGATAAGTTGTTTTTCTTTTTTGTGTGTGTGTGCGTATACCAGATTAGATGCTTAAGTTATCAAAAAAAAAAAAAAAAAAAAAAAAAAAAGATCTTTTATGCCAAGAAACAAACATCGGAAGTTACCAAAATTAAAAAAAAGTAGAGTTCAAAATTTTAATTTAGAGCCAGAAAATTGCTTTTTTTTAAATCGAACAAAGTGACGTATAGTTTTAAATTTCATATAATGTTAAATGCCGCAAAAAGATGGTCCAAGCTGAAGTTTCTTTAAAGTATGTGAGGTTTAAATAGAGAACTTGAACTATTCGATTCCAAATTAACGAAATTGAAAAGGCTCTGAAAAAGTTTTGTCTGGTTAATAAAATACATGCGCAACTATAATAAAAAGAAAAACTGAATTAAAATGCAGTTATATACAGTTCTATAAAATCTATCCGCCATTTCAATGTTACAATTCAATGTCATTATTTAAAGATAATAACTTCCACCACCCGGAGAATTATTTATTACTTGTATATTTAGTGTTAATCAATTTTAAAACTTTAGATGCATTACAAAATTGTTAATTTCATTTTATTATTTATTTATTTATTTTCTGAGCAATTCAGAGATCAGAAGTTATTAAAGTAAACGTGGCAATATTACTCGAGCCAAAAATGTATCCATAGCCAAATGTTTTTACCGCCAAAAGCGATGCATTACGTACTTATCTTTGCCAAGAGAAGCACCACAAACGCACCATTAATTTTCTCCAAAACGATAAACATCCCTAAACGAACTATAAAAAAATTACCTATAAATAAAATTGTATTTTAATTTAAATTACACTTTTGATAATTTTGTCAAAATACTCCCTAATCAAAAGTGGGTCATGATGTTTTTTTTAAACCATATGAAATTGACAGTCTACTCTCGATAACGCGAAGAGAAGAGATACCGGATAAAACTTTTAAGTTATTGGTAGTTCGAGTTATGGGAAGTTCCCACAGCCTTATCAAGACTTAGATTAACTCAAGCATTTGTTTTTCTCGAAGATTTTATTGAGTCTCTATGCTTTGAGAAATCTGCGGAAAGTTTCCATAACTAGAACTACACCAAAAACTCAAATGATTCAGTCATTCCTTTGGGACTACAAATAATCAACAGTTGACCTTCGAATAATATAGTCAGTGTTAGTGTCGGCGACCAACCACAAAGTAAGCGCCGTCAAAACATAGGGCAAAAAACACAAATATTAATTAATATCTAGAACACGTCAAGTCATAATAAGCCTACGTATTATTTATAATGCAACGAAAATTAACCTGAATACCGTTTCATATAATTTTGCCGCTTTGAATTTAATTTTGAGCTTTCTATTTTTACTTCCTTTTACAAAAAAAAAAGATGTATTGTATTAGCGAAAAAAATTTCACTCAAAAATCGACCTTAATTTTCATTTTACTCACCCCCGAATAAATATTGAGTTTTTTTTTTCGACTCAACCAGACGTGGATAAGTGCCTAAGAACGTATAAACACGCGAAATAACCATTCTGACGATTCCCGAGTTAATTACGAGTTTTCTCGTGTCGACTGTATGTACGTATGCATATGTATGTGCGTATGTATGGCGCATAACTCAAGAACGGAGGGTCCTAGAAAGTTAAATATTTGGTACGTAGACTCCTAGTGGGGTCTAGTTGTGCACCTCCCCTTTTGGTTTTATTCGGGTGTATCTAAAGGGATATTTTGCCCCCTTTTGGGGGGAAATCATTGTTAATTTCGATGTTTGGCGGACACTTTCCGATATATCGCCAGTTTTTTTGTCGCCAAGTTTTTTTTTTGCCAACTTGGCGACAAATTTGGCTATTTTTTTTTAAATCCGTTTCAATTTGGCCACTGTTGGTGATATTTAGAGAGTAAACTATTAAATCACATTAAAATTGCTAATAATGGGGAAATGACATTAAATTGGAATAAGAGGAAGTCATGTGATGCACACATCAGCTCTTTCAATATCTATCCCCGTTTCATAAATTGTGAATTAAGTATTACTTGAATTCACTTTGCTATGATGGTAAGACACAAAATTGTACTGTCCTTAAATGTGCTGATGTAACCCTAAATGACAAAAGTAACGCGAATCGCTCGTAAGATATTTCACTCCAAATCACGACCACTGCCGAAAATTGGAGGTTACTTAGCAGTTATCTAATTAGTAAGGAATGTCATTATCGCTATGCTGATTATTAATTACTTGATTTCAGCAAAAGCGAATTATTCGAGAAAATGACCTTACAGAAAAGGAATCAGTTCAATTCATTAAATCTTAATCTTAAGTTTAAATTTCAGTAGAATATTTATTCTTTAATCATTATTGATTCGTGATTTCATTCAAACGGTAATTTCTTGGCATAAATCATGCAAATGGGTGTTAAGGTTTCATACATTGACTTTTCGATTTAGTTGCAGGAACGCATTTCAGTGGCTTAAAGCAAGTACTATAGATTAGCATTGTTGATCCTTGTAAAAATTTGTAACCCTTAATGTATCCGATTGTGTTCGATGACTTTTTCTGAAAAATAAGTTGGACGTTAAAAAAATAAAAATACTACATATGCTTCAAGGGTAATTTAAAGGGTAGAAATGGCTTTGAATTCGAGATTGTTCGATTAAAGAAGTCTTATATTTTCAACTGCATTAGTAATGGGGGCAATTCCACGGATTACTGACTGGCACTTTTGCAGCAAAACATTGCGTATTTTGTAATATGCAACGCAAAATATACATTGTAAAAAGAAGCTTTTCCCGTGGGATAGTGCCATTGGCGCCCATATGCAAAATTTTAAGGGGGGACTCAAAAATTTTCCTCATGGTTTAGCAGAACATTTTACCCACGGAAACCGATTTTAGTACAGATTAGACATATTAAAATTTGATATTTTTAATAACTCACTCATTAATGGCTGAAAAAGAGATTTTTTAACCATTTTTGCAAAGAAAAAAGCACTAAAAGCAAGGAATTTCTCATTTCAAAGGGGGGGGGGGGCTTCAGCCCCCCCTTGCCCCCCTATATGAGCGCCCTTGGATAGTGCATGTTTTGGGGGCTGAACTCAATGGTGTAGTTAAATTCTCAAAATACATTTTGGACAATTTAAAAATAATGTTAAAAGCATGGTAACTGAGTGAGAATTTTGCTTTTTAAATGTCAATCAGTTACCATGCTTTTAATAAATATTTAAAAATCATTCAAAATGTATTTCAGGAATTCAATTATACCATTGCATTCATCTTGCGAAATACAATGTTCCAAGGCAAAACATCGTTACCGCAACATATATATTGTGTTGAATGCTACAAAACACGCATTATTTCGCTTCAAGAATGTCAGTCAGTTACCCGTGGAGTAATCCAGACATAACTTATCAACATAAGTTACTTATATTGAGTAGATTTAGATTATCTCCATGCTCGTCCGTCTCTGACGTAAAGTATAGAAATATAAACGTTTAGACATGGAATGATAATTTATTTTCTTATTTCTACAATGAAGTAAAAATTAACAACAGCAAGTCAAGCATATGTTCTGCTTAACATTTCATTGTACTTTAATGGTTAGTTCAAGTTTGTCTATCAAACACATTAAAATCTATTATAATAATTTTTCTTTAGTGGAAGTGGCGAGAAACATATTTCGTTACAGTTTTCTTATTGTATAAAAATGTCAAATAGTTCAAACTTAAATATTAAAAAAAAAAAATAAATAAAATAAAAAAAAAACACTTAAAAGTTCTACATTTCAAAGGTTTTTATGAAACTCAAGTTTAATTTTACAAACAAAAAGACGTAGTTTTATTGAAACTAAATTTGCTTTCTAACAACGTTTTTGATTTTTGAAACCTATCTAGGTTTTAAGTGAAACACCAAGCTTCGCAGTTACGCTTCTTAATTGAATTTCTTTTCGAGGTAAAACAATTCCCCTGCTCTAAAATTTTAAACATTCTAGAGACATGATTTAGTTGCAAAGAAATAGAATCACGTGTTTAAATTTTATTTAAAGTATAAAAACAAATCTTGCTTTACTCAACCTTTATTTTCCTTCTCCCCTGAGTCAAGCTCTTTTTAAGTAAAAACTTTTTCTCTTAAGGTCTAATCAAGTACACATCCTTTCTCAAAACGTATTTTTCAGTTGTTTGTCATAAGTCTTATGAGAACTTGCTTAATGCATAAAAGTTCTTTATTCGGTTTATTTGTTGCTTGGGAGACAAGAGTTTTTTGAAATTCCCTAAGGATTTTTTCTTTGAATGTAATATTATTATACCGAAATGATGTTAGATTGATTTTTGTTTCAATTTTTTGGGTTGGTTGCAGGTATTATTTCATGTTTTCTTGAAAATAAAACACACACACACACACAACCACACACACATACACACACAGATATATATATATATATATATATATATATATATATATATATATATATATATATATATATATATATATATATATATCTGTGTGCATCTTTATGTTTCTTTAAAATATAAGACACGATAATGTTTAGCTGCGTTTTTATATATTTTATTATGTTCAAAATTATGGCTGCCACAAGCGAAAGGTATAAGTTAAAAAAACAAGGATTTTTTTATACGTTACAGCAGTGTTATTAAGTCATTCCTTTTCTTTTTATTAGCTTTGCGTACACTATTTCGAATGGAGACCTGCCTAAAACATTAGGAAATGGGACACAAAACACTCCTATTTAGAGACTGCGCATAGTTAGGCTATTTTATGTGTCGATTTTTAAAATTATTAAAAGTATAACTGTATTATATTTTCACTTTTTGCGTATTTTACTAATTCTATATCATAAGGGCATTTTTGTAAAAAAGACCAAATGCTTTAAAGTAAACAAAAATCGTATTGCATTCAAAACTTAAATTGTCAATGTTTGTTTTTATATTTTAATGCCCTTTATGAAAGATTTAAAATAGGTCGGTGGTAGTCCTGTAATGTTCAAACCTTTTTATTATGAACCAATTAACATAGCATTGTAAAACGGCGCAGATAAGTTAAACTCCCGGCAGCTCTTGTGTAATTCAAGCCCAGTATGTGTATAAAACGTATTTAGATAAACTAAAACTACAAAAAAAAAAAATTATAAAATGAAAAAGATACTGATATATAATTATGTGCGTATATATATCTAATTTGAATTCTGACACTTTGAATTCAAATTACGTTTTTCGCAATCACTAGTTGCGACAGGACCCTACTCATTGGAGGCTATTGTTTCTAGAAACGGCTCATGTCCTCCCAATTCTGTCCCTCCTCCTGGCCGGTTACGTGTGTGTATGTGTGTAAGGACTTTTTTGTGGGTGTGTATGTAGGAGTGTGTGTATGCAGGACATGGACGCCACCGCCTAGGTGGAGGGGATTCCGGTGGACAGTGCTGCTAGTGGAGGCTAGGACCAGAGGAGCAGTTCCCTCCTCCGGTGGACGGCGATGCTGCAGAGGCCCCTGGTCCATTCTGAAAAAGGAACCGGACCTCAAAATACGGTTAAGTGAGAACAATAAGGAATCGTTATTGCTCAAAAAAAAAAAAAAAAAAAAACTGAATTGATAGACGAACTAAGTTAAGAAGGTAATATTGTTATAATTAATACTTCTGCATCTTTTTATTTGATTCAACAGCATGAGTAAAAAAAATGATACAATAGTTTGCACGACACGGCGCAACCAAACTCCCATGAAGAAATGCAAATAAACATACATATTATTTATGGATGTTTATTTCCATTTTAACTAAGCGTCTTTTGATAGCAGAAGACCTTTTTGTAAACAGAGAAGGAATGCATCTCTTGAGCACTTTATTGCAGACTTTTCGTCACAATTCATTGTTACGTGGGATGAATTGTTAATGGCGTACTTCGATCGAATTCTTGGAATGTGATCCCTTAATGTTTACCTCTCGTCATGCCTTCTGACATGTTTTTTTTCTGTTTCAGTCAGGATCAGTGGTAGGGAATACGAAGCTGAAATAAATTGGCTTACTAGAGAGTGTGAAAGGTGTGGCTTTAGCAATTTGCAATATGTGGTGAAATCGCGAAAAAACTCGAAATGATTAGCGTTAGCAATAAGTATATTTTCGAATTGTTCAAAGTGTCATAACGTCATAGAAATAAGTAAATACTTCCCTTATACATGTACAATAAACATTACGTTGTGACTTAGAGTTGAAAAACTTACTGAACAGCTATTTGGTCTGTCCTGCACATAAAAAAAAAAAAAAAATATTAATTTGAATTTTTGGCATCTTGAATTCAAATATGTTTTTCGCAATCACGAGTGTGTGTGTGTGTGTTTGTATGCGCATGTTTGTTTGTGGAGGCGCATGTGTATTGGTGCGTGTGTGTGTGAGTATATGTATGCCTGTGTGTAAGTGTTGTGTATGCAGTGCTGTGCGTGTAAGCGTTCATGTGTGTGTGTGTAGGCGTTCGTGTGAGTGTGTGTGTAGGCGTTCGTGTGAGTGTGTGTGTAGGCGTTCGTGTGAGGGTGTGTATGTGTAGGTGTGTGTGTGTAGGATATAGACACAACCTGGACACGGTTTTCGCAGGAGGAGCAGCATCGTGAGGAGCCGGTCGACGGTGGTGCTGGCAGAAAAATAAAATCAGCGTAACGCCAAAAACAGTCAAATGAGAACAATAAGCAATCGTGATTGCTCAAAAAAATGAAAATTAAAACAAATAAAAACAGAAATCTAGCCAGAGCGGGAGATAGGGGGGGGGGGGCAGATAAGGTTTAAAACGTATCACGGTAGGCGTTTTAGGCTTTTGCAATATGGTGTAAAATCCACCACCTGTGGGTTAATCTCCCCCTTCGTTTGTTTGTGGGCCTGGTCCGGCACCGGCAACTTAAAGTAAAGAATAAAGTTGAAGGTGAATGAGGGAAAATATTTCAGTAAAAAAATGCAGCGAATGCCTAAACCGTAATTAGTTTTAAAACAATATAAATGTATTGCAGTCATTAGAAGTTATGAAATTAAAATTATTTGATGACTAGTAATCCTTTCTGCTATGGTTAGCAATGTTTACGTAGTTTTCGTCAGTTCAATCATTTGCAGATACCATAAATACCATTCATAGATTTTACTGTTAAAAGAAAATCTAACTTTTCTTTGTAGCAAAAATAAATTTATGAATAGCAATATAATACAAAAAGACATACTACTGCCTTTAATGTTTTATGGTTCTCTGTTTTAATTGCTAAAAGAAGTACACTTATAAATGCTAGAATATTCTTTTGTCTGATGAGTTTGCACATAAAAGAACATGTCTTCTGCGTTGAAAAAGCGGTTCCATTTAACGCCAACATATTTGTAAAAAATAGCATGCCGTTATTTGCTTCAGTAACGGTTTTATGGCAATTTAATTGTAGCCATCATTGCAATTTTAAACACAAACTAACAAAGAGACGGCACAACCATGGGGTCGGAGATTTGCGTCATTTTTTTGGGGGGGGGGGCTGAAAGAGGACCCCTAGTACCTTACGTGGTTAAAATAGTACGACGCAATACTCAGAAAATTATGAAACAAATCGATTTAAAGTCGCCATGCAGTCTCCTAACAGAAAAGTTTTGTCAAAATTGGACATATTAATGTGATTCAACGGTTAACTCTCTAAATATCGCCAATAGTGCCCAAATAACGTCAAATTTGTTGCCAAGTTGGCGAAGTTAACAATGATTTCCCCTAAAAAGGTATAAAAGATCCCCTTTGAAACATCTGAATGTCTGAATGCAACCAAAAGGGGAGGTGCACAACTAAACCTCCCTAGGAGTCTACGTACCAAGTTTCAACTTTCTAGGACATACCGTTTTTGAATTATACGAGATACATATGTACGCACGGACATCACGAGAAAACTCGTTTTAATTTATTTGGATATCATCAAAATGGATATTTTGGGTGTCTATACGTTCTTAGGCATACATCCAGGTGTGGTAGGGTTGAAAAAAAAAAAAAAAAAAAAAAAAAAACCTCAATCTTCATTCGGGGGGCGAGCAAAATCTAAATTAAGGCCGATTGAATTTTTTTGTGAATACAATACTTCCTTTACTTCGTAAAAGGAAGTAACAATACGTGTCTAAGAATCATAGAAACAATGTCAATCAAAATACCCGACTCCGACATAAGCCTTTCTTCCCGACATAACCTCACACGATTAGGAGTGAAAATGTCAGGAAAAAAAAACACCTCCTGGTAATGCATGTGATTTGTTGTTCTTCGCCTGTCAGCTTTTGTTTCCCGCCACACGGAAATCTGATGACGTATGCTCGGAATCTCTAATGAACCCTAATATCCATTATGTCTCGACATTCCTTTTATTCTCGGGTTAGGAATAGGAGCCACTAATTCGCCGAATGACGCCGTCGTCCTCCCATTTGCAATTATCACATCCGAATGTTCGCGCGTAATTGAGATTTGCGATTCGTTGTTCGGGATGAGTTTTGAATGAAACTCTGACAGAATCGCATCAATGGGAGAGTCTTTTCTTTTCAAAAACTGTGTAGGTTAGGAATGTCAATATGTATTATGAGGAGCAAAAATAATGCGGTTGTTAATGGCGTGGAAAATGTTCATGGTTGCTATAAATTCTTGCTGGTTGAGGGTACGTTCTTTTAGTTGTAAAATATATGAAGTAATTGTAAAGAGACGAAAGGGTTTGTTTGATGTATAGGAGTGTTTTTGATGAACTCTTGAAAATACGTGTTTTAGTTACTTTGTTGCTCAAAACGTTCACAAATTCATTATTAAAATATATCGTTACTTAATCACAGACGGTTTAGTATGTCAGAAGAAAATGATTGTATAATGACAAGAATGGATGCTTATATTTATTAAACGAGAATTTGTGTTCATAAATGAATTCATAATTTCTCCAGCGCATTGAATTTTGAAGAATCACGGATGAAAATTGTGGAGGGGGGGGGGGGGGAATCATCAGTGGAAATAGATAACTTTAAAAATATTTAAACTTGTATTTGCTGGAATTCTTAAAACGCAGTTTTACAAGCCTGATTTTTAGTTTTGAGCAATCACGAACTGCTAATTGTCTTCACTGATTGAAGTTGGAGCTTTGCGTCATTTTTGGTCCAGGGCTTCAGCGAGCCGCATTGTCCAGCGGCCTCCACACGCTTAGGGGAGACCGGGATTAGTTGTTACACGGGATAAGTTGTTACATTCGAATTTAAAATTAACCGCCAGTAGAAACTAACTTTCCTCGCACTATACACTGTTAAAACTACAGGTTGCATTCGGCACCTTTCAGGGGTGAAACGCTTGTTCACCAGCGGCACCTAATACGGAGCCGAAATTGCACCTCTAACTAGGGTGAAAAACAGGCACCTTTTAAAAAATAGGCATCCGGGGTGAAAAGAATGAACCTTCGGAGAGAGAAATGGCACCCTTACTGTAGATCCCCCCCCCCCCCGTATTGTGTGCGTTTTTGAATACAGTTGTGTATTTTTCTTTTTTTAATAGTTTTGTTTTGATTCATGATAGTCTACGTTTTGCACACTTTTCACATTGCATGAATTCAGTACTGGAAATGATTAAAACTTGTAATTACAGCATTTGACCATATTCCAGAGTTTTCAACATAGTTAAGAAGTGCTCATTGCTTTAATTCATCTGATCGTTCTCTACATCAGTGTTTCTCAACCTCTTTTGACCAACGGGTCGGTAAAAACAAATGAAAAACATTGCGGACCTGTGAAATTTTTATCCTTTTCTTAAAAATAAATAAAATAAATAATAATAATTATAACTCTCGGGGCGGTAAAAAACTTGTGAAAAAATTCTGCGTACTGATGAGTTTTTTTTTTTTTTTTTTACAAAGTAATATTAAAAATGAATAAAACAATAAATATCTACAGACTTTTTTTGGTATCAAAGAGTTGTCACAAATATATTTAAAGTTAAAGACGAGTAATTATTTGAATACTCATAGTTAAGTTAATGATCATTTGTGAGAAATAACCGCACCGAAAGTAAAGTGTAGATGTACTTATGAATTATTTACATGAACAGCCAAAAATGTTCTAGGATATTAAAGTTACGATAAAACAAAATCGTTTCTCAAACGTTCAACATTTCAATCAAAATAACAATAAAATAAAATGCGCATAAAATTTTTCGACAGTTAAAAATTTAAAGAAGCTCCTAACACTATCGAATAATCGCTAACAGGAAATGATTCAAACACTTGAACGAAAAAGCAAAAGAAAAAGATAGACGGAGAGAGATTTCTTTTTTATTTTTTGCGCTCACTACACGAAGCACAAGAATCATTTTTATTTAGGTTCTCACTTGTTGATTATTGAAAATATCATTGCGGTTACTATTTCGGTGATTAAATGTTGCTTATCGAGTACTCAAGAAAATAATGATAGATACATTTAGTAGCGTTTTGAATGATGGAATTTTCACGACAGTAATGGTAACCTGAAAATAAACAACCAACGGTACTACGGTATCGTAACGGACTAACGGTAACTGAAAAGCATTAAACGTACTTTTAACTATGTTTGAAAGCCCTAAAAGCTACAAAGTGATCAAAAACTGTACTTACTTGTTATTTTTAAGAATTATCCTACAAAAGTTGAGATTTAATCCAATAGTGTACTTCATTCAATGTGAAAGACGTAGAAGCCACGCGTACTGCAACCGATCATTCGTCCGCCATATTGAAGCGGTTGAATGCTGAATGTATGCCGGAAGCGCATGCGCCAGCAAGTCATTTAGCGATTGCTTGCTGTTTTGGCACCCCTGTCTACGACTGTCTGCTACTTTCGCACCTCTGCTTTACTTCCTGGCCAGTATGGCATCCTTGGTCACCATGCTTTCACCTTAGGGGAAATATGTTCACTCGTCTGGAACCTCTGGTTATAACAGTGTATGATAGCAGTCACCTATCCTGATGGTCACTGGAGTGCTTGCAGTCAGTAACAGGGACAGTGATCAAGAGAAATAGTTGTATGAGTCTGGAAGTAATTTTTTCTTTCGCTGTTATTTTTCTACTTGTGATGTAGCCGTTGCAGATACCAGATTGATTTCTATGCCACGTGAAATCCTATGTTTTCAAGTAAGTGCTAACATATTTAAAAAAATTATAGAAAGATAATACCAGTAGTATGCACCAAGATTTGAAGTGGCGTCATATGGGACATTACATAGATCATTATCGAAAGAGGGGAAAACATAGGAGCGGTTTATGAAGGTACGAAACACCTCTTTTCTCTTCTTTTTTTTATAGTTTAGCTTTAAAAAGCAGTAAAAAATAAAGATATGCTTGTCTTGGGAAAATTTTAATTAACAATTAAGGGGTCCTAGTATGCAACTTCTTCAGATCCCTCACTTAATTGGGTAAAATCATGAATAATTAAGCAAAATAGTAGTAAAATAAAAATTAAAAAGGTTGGTTTTTAAGCAGATGTTACTATTATTACAATTGTATAATAATGTATTTAATTTTCAAAATTAACGTTTTAGATCTATGACGTCATAGCCACAACACAGATGCGCGTTATTACACTTAAAAACCCAATTTTTTTGCGTGGAGGAGACAAATTTAATTAAGCTATCAAACCCAAGAGACACATCAAATGCAGATGAGTGATAAATGGTATCGTTTACATAAATTGTTTATATCATGAAATTAATTTGAAAATTCGTATTTAAGCAACATCTTAAAGTGTGTTTTAAAAAACAAAGAACATTACATTCATACACACTAACTAACACCCTTTCTAAATCTGGAAACTGTGACTTTTTTTCAATCAAATAAATGAGAAAGAATAAAAACTAATTAATTCACTTCAGCTACTTAATTATTAAACACTCCATTATAATTAAACACAATCAATGCCGTTCAAATTACCAAATGGCTAAAAAATTTACGATGCATAACAACCAGTTCAGCAAACAGCTCTTGCAGAAAAAATACAAGTTATAACTTTTTCCGAAAGGGGGAAAAAACCTTTTTAAGAAGACTCTTACGTGACCACTCTTAAATGCAGAACTTTTTGGCCTTTTTTGTTGCACTCGAAGCATTAAAAGTCATATGCAGAAAATAGTTCTGTGGGAATGAGCTGAAAGGAATTTAAAAAGAGCGTTTCGGTAGATCGTGACTAAACTAGCAGTTTTATTTATGATCCTTTTTCAAACAGCGTTCTGACTTTTCTGATTACTTGTTGTAAAAATTTTTGCCACTGTTTGTTTTATCAAAGATTTCTTGGAATTTTTCTTTAAGACATTTCTATTGCTTTCTTTTTCTTTCCTCGTTTTTATCGGCTGAGCGATGGCGTAGGAAGATTTGAAAATGTTTTCGAACTTTGTCTTTTTGCTAGTTCTTGCGCTCTTTTGCTACAACTAAATTTATAATTTTAATGGTGTTATTTAAGAGAAATGCAGCCATGAAAGTTAATAAGTTGTACGTTCTTTTTAAGTGCTTGCTTCTTATTGAGCTCTACTAAAGCTAAATCCATGAGTTAAATAAAAAATTTGGTACATGTTTTGTGTCTAGTTGATGTTATATAAACTTGTTGTAAATAATTATATGCTGGTTTACGAGCGATAAAATAAAATAAAACAATTAATACTTTAGTTGAGGATCACTTACCCATACATTCAGTTTATTTCAGTAGTTTTGTAAATTTACAAAAAAAAAAAAAAAAAAAAAAGGAAGAAAGAAAGAAGCGAAAACATTAGTATATAGGTTAGGTTGCGATATCAACCGCTTAACTTTTTTGTTCACTTGTAAAAACTTTGTTTCTCTTAATTTTGTTAATTTTCAACGTATCCTCAGATTGTTTCTTTGAAACAGTGGTTCCTAATGTGGTCCATGGGGAACCCCAGGAGACCACATAGGTCTTTAACTGGTTTATGTCAGTGAGAGAAAAAAAATAGGGGTTTCATGATGTGAAAATAGGGCACCACTAGCCTGGATCCCAATTGGGCAAGTGATCACTAAAAGTTTGGCATTCTAAAAGTGCTTTAGAACGGTGATTCTCAACCTGTGGTTCGCGAACCTGTAGTAGACCTCAAGAAATTTGTATCCGTTACGCAAACAGTTGAGTTAATATTGAACCAGATCATTTTTGTAGTACTAGCTAAACTTACCAGAGAAAAGTTTTTGGTTCATCTCATTTTACATAATATAATAGTTGAGAAAATATTATTCCTACCCTATGTGTTCCGCTTAAGATTCAGATGGGTACAGAGTGGTCTTCATAGCCGAAAGGGTTAAGAACCACTGCTACAGAGAACAAAACGCAATTTTTGCTTAGTTAATTATATAATAAGGTACATAACTACATAAGCAAAACTATTTTTGACATTATACTACGTAGCTTATGTAGACTGCCATTACAAGATTGTTTCAAAATGTATCATCAAGTACTAATTCATTTCTCGAATGACAATTTGCAGCATTCTATATGAAAAACATTTTTTTTTAAATATTAGAATATTTAGCTAAAAATGAAGACAAATTTGGTCAACACCATGATTTTAATTTTAATTTTTAGATATTGTTACAAACTGTGTTCTTTATGAAGATTTGGACTTAATATTTAACTATAATATATTAATATTAACAGTAAAACAGTAAAATATCGTTTGAAATAGTGTTGGGAAAACGTTATCGTAAGATCAAATAATAATAATTATATATATATATATATATATATATATATATATATATATATATATATATATTCAAGTCAAAATTAATGAACATCTTAGTTGAGGTAGTGCAATAAAGTTCAATTAAAAAAAAAATCATATCTGAAAAGAATGCTTATTTTTTGTCAATACCACAACGAAAAATCGACAAAAAGACAAGTGTTTTAATTTATGCACTATTTCATTATCGGTGCCTTTTCAGCTTAACTTGTTGGCAGTTTCATCTTGAGTTGATGCCATAGTTAAAATGGTCTTCTATTTTCGTGGCTAGAGTTTTATATTATTAAAAAAGAAAAAGAGAAAGAAAAACTAGTTTTAAAGAAGCATTTTCTCTCTATAATGAAACTTAATTCCAGTTCAATGATCATATTATTATGGACAGAACCATTGCTAATCTGTTACATTAATACGAATAAATCAAATTAATTTTTTGTAAAAACACCATTCTCTGGTGATCACCGAACTCTATAATCGAGCAAAATTATTTTTCAATTGCTTCCCATTACTTGGATATCATAAATTATCCTAAATCTGTGAAAGCTTACTACAACGTAATCCTCCCTTGTTTCTTAAGCAACTTAAAGCTATCTTTACGCATGAGTCAACTCAATTTCCCTTCTCGTAAATAGTCGAGGCATTTATTTTACGGGGGAATATAAATCCTCTGTACCTATTTGATCATTTCTGTATTCGGTTTTGATTGCTCGGAAAACAATCCTGAAGTTTTTACTCAATAATAAATTACGATGGGGGTTCAAGTTGAATCGGAGCAATGGTATGGGGGTGTGAAGTTGCATTACAACGCGAAAAGTAATCGTTGTAGAGCCGTTTTATTGATTTCGGTGTGATCTAGGTATCTCCAGGTAGAAAATAAATCAGTTTTATTGCTTGAACAAGGAGTTAAATGTTTGATATGCAATCATTTATTGGTTCTTTTGAAAAGAAGTTTCTTTGCTATCAGATGTATTTGAATAATGCTTATGCATGAATATGTGTAAGGTCTGAATTGGTTTGTTTTGTAGAATATCCTCAGTTTTATCTATCACAAAATATAAATTTATTTTTAAAAGCAAATAATGTAGATATAAAACAGTAATTAGTAAAAGCTGAATAATATGTTTACGTGAAACGATGGAAATTTGAGCATGAACCCAAATTTAAACAATGCGTATTTGAACACGTTCCTCATGTTCCCCAAGAGCAACATTAAATTTTGTACATGATTGTGTTGAAACTGATAATTGGAACATGCTCCGCGAATAAATATTTGGAACTTGGGTACCAAAAGCAAAAAATAAATAATTAGAAGCACCAATTAATGGTCATGTAGACCGTTGAACATTTCTTGAGAAAACCAAGAGACATTAAAAAACTGAATAACTCCTAAATTTATGTGTAATTTATTCTAACTACAATACAGAATCGCCTTCAGAATGTTCGCTATTTTTCTACTGGTCTTGTTTTTTAAGAATTCCGAGCAATTATGTAAGCAAACTTTTAATAAATCAGTTAAAATAACTTAATTTATGCCTACACAAAAGATTTATTTTTGAACATTAAAAAATTACTTCAAATAAGTTAAAAAACTAAGGAACATGAATTTAAAGAAAAACTCGAATTTCAGTGTAATTAGAAGTGTACTATCACATAGTTTATTTCTGCTGGATAAAAATATAACGAACAGTAGCGCACAAATTCGTATAAGCGATATGAAAAGGAAAACACACTTCTGGAACACCGGGTAGTATTCGTCATTATTCTTTATTGAAATGAATTAAAGTTATGAGACATTTTTTCGGGTAGTGGCTAAATCTTTAAAACAACTGGTATACCGTCATCTGTTGAAGAACAACTTAACTGTTTATCTCTTTTGTTAGGTAAATTATCTCAACTTGAGGTATTTATCATAATTACTACGAGAATTTTCTCACATAGTTTTGAAAGCTTAAACTTAATAATCACCGCACATTCTTTCTTTTGGTGTCTACATTTGAAAATGAATTTTGTCTTGTGAAACTAGAAACTAATATTGATATTTACTGCCTTGTAAAAGATTTACTTAAGCTAAATATGCAAAACGGTTACTATGGAGCTAATTAGTTTTTTTTTCTTTTCTCTCGTACATTTTACAATCATGTCTTCTCCTGGATCATACTGTTCACAGCATCAGCAAAATGCGTTTATGAACTGTTACTGTGAATTAACGGAGACAATGGCAGTTTTCTTTCTCTATTCAGTTTTACCAGTTATGTATCATAGCGCGCTCAACGTGCAATGGATGCTCAAAGTAGAATCAATTTTTAGTGATAGCATAACGAGTGAAATATCCGAAAGTTAGTATAATATACAGAGTTAATGATGTGAATAAATGCTTTTTTGGTTGCTTGGCTAAAAGACATATCTAGTTATCCCCGAGTACGTTAACGGTTCGGTCTGTTATCTTTCACCAAGTCAAATCAGACTATGTTCCTAAGAAACTACGCAATAAACTAGACTGAACATTAGGTTTACTTTTAAGACCTTACTCACCGATATATTTGACTCTCGTTCAGACATCTGGACCGCAGAAAGAAATCCTTTTCAATCGGTTGATGAAGGTTTCGTCTGACTACTTTGGTTCTCTGAACCAGGCCTGTATCGTCGGGTAAATACGGGTATCATAATACCATTATGATAACGTCTTCGACCCTAGTCACGTGATCGTTTGGTCGGTTACCTTTCATCCAAGTGATTTTGTAGCCGGGCATTTTCTTTTAAATTCTGGTAAACAGAATTATGTTTATCTTCACTAAGGTAGTGACTAAGGAGCTAAATTCATAACTTGACATCTTGACGACAATACTCATCTTCCACATTGAAAGAGTCTCTTTCTACCCTATGTACATTGGGAAACGTAGTTCATATTTCGTCACTCTTTTATGGGAAGAACTGTACCGCTCTTATAGTGATATACGGTAAGCAATGACATTATAAGACTTCTCTCTTAAAGGTTGACGTTTTAAACTAGTGTTAAGAATAACACGCGACAGAAAGTTTTCTTTAATGTGGAAAAATAAACAGGCTGAGTGTTTGTACCCAATAAGATTAATAAGACATTATGGATGTGGTTAAAATTGTTTTTTGAAACGAAACGATAGCTCTATATAACTATTCCGATAGGACTTAGGAATTAGCAGAACTGAGAAAATAGTCTGAAACAAAAATGTCACCTGTTAAGAAGTAAACCAAAAAACCATACCGTCACCTAGGCGTCTCTGAAGTACTTCTAAATTACTTTTCAATCATTTCATATTTTCTTTAGTGAGGCAATGTTTCAGCGCATAATAAACACGTACACCGCAACCATTTGGTGCAAGTACTTTATTGAGAAGCATCGCCATTTTTCTTTCACAGAAAACATTTGAAGGAACTGCAGTTGTTAACGGTCTGCAGTAAAACATTTTGCGTAACTGCCAGAACAATTGCAGTTACAAGTAGCAATCATTTTTCAGGATTTTGTGGGAACGGAACAATCGTGATCCTATCAATAAATTTTCCCCGGTAAATAAATAATAATAAATGCTCTTCTTTTTGTCTAGAAGCTGTCAGTTTTGTAGAAAGAAGGTTCAAAAAGGCTTGAGGTGCTTGTGAGAAAATGCAAATGTTTCCGTTATTGAAACTTGTTTGGGTTTTCTTGAGGCACAATGAAAAGTGTTTTAAACGCTGAAAATGAAAAATAGGGAACAAGAAATAACAACCCATTTCGAAAAAACATTGTAATTTTATAAATTTTATAAGTTCTTTTTCTTTTTAACACGAAATAAAACTGGCGTATTGAGGATGGTTTTGTTCTCAAACACATCAAATGGGGTTCCAGCTTTCCGTAGTTGCACCATAAAGCATTTTTGGCTCTTTTTTGCCCATCACTAGCAGTTATTGGCGTTTTTGACAACTTGTAGTCAATAACTAGGTGAGTTTCATCCATACAACCAACTGGTAAATGTTTGGATCAGCTCTAATATACTGCACAATGTAATGTGTGCGATTATTTTTTCTACTCAGATGACTCGCGAAGTAACACGACACATACAGGAAGTACAAGCAGTGAATCAGTAAATGTAGGGTTGTATTGGAGAGTATACGGCTGCATTGGAGTGTATATTGCTGTATAGGAAAGTTTATGGCCGTATACTACTGTATTGGAGAGTATACTGCTATATTGGAGTGTATACGGCTGTGTTGGAAAGTATACGGCTTTATTGGAGGGCATACGGCTGTATTTGAACTTATTCGGCTGTATTAGAGTCCCTACGGCATTGTTGGAGAGTATACGACTTTATACAGAGTACACTTTTTGGTTTCTTTCGAAGATAAGTGACTATCCAGAGACTTTGATTGAATTTAATAATATTTATATTATAAGACGTTAAACATTTTTAGGAAATTTAGTTAGCAAAGTATAAAAATTCTTGTATTAGTCTTTTCTATTAAGGTTTTTATAAATCAATTTTCAAAATAGTTAACAACTATGCATAACTGACCTTCTTGACAATGGGTAGCCAAAGGGTGATTTGATTATATATCTCCTTAGAAATTAGGAAATTTGCCATTTTTGACAATATAAAAATACTTTCCATCCTCCACACTCGCCTTAAATTTAACCTTATCCCCCTTCGATTTTTTTTCATGTTCGACTGCACCACTGATTTTTTTTAGCGTTGTAATTTTTATCTGCTCTGTAATCGATAGTAATGTTGTGATCAAGCACTTCTTTCCTTCTACAAACTTTTCCTCTTTCAAAAATATCCTTCAAACCTTTTTCACCAAAACCAAAGAAATATACATTTCTCTGCTTTTGTCTCTTCTATCTTTTGGGATAAAATTACGGTGAAGCAATTTTTAAGGAAGATAGCAAAACAAACACATTACGCCCCTCAGTAGCGACACTTTCCATTTGCTCCAGTCTTGATGGATGAGATTTGCTGCACTCGTGGCCTGGCGTTGTCATTGATCTATCGTGATTGACAGCAACCCTCTTGAAGTACTCACAAAAAATTCCATCTTTCTTTCCCCCTCTTGGGACAGCGGCCATTCCGTAATGGAAATTCGGCGGGTTTCTGAGACGTTCTCGAGATTTTGGTGGCTAAAAATTTGCCAATTTAGTAATAGCCTGTCGATAGAATGTTATAAATAACATAATGGATGGCAAGGCTAAGATATCTCTGCTTCCATTGTATGAGTTTCGCCCACATTTCAAACTTGGAATCTAGACAATTGCTTGTGGTTGAAGATATAATATTTTAGTTAATTTTGCTTTTGGCAAAGAGTTTGAAACAAAGTTCATAATAGTAACATTGAAGTACTTCTTGAACTGCTGTTATTATTATTTTTATTTTCTATTTTTTATTTTTATTTATTTATTTATTTATTTTGAATGTTGTCAAATTAATGATATGCCAATTGGCAATTAAAAAATATTATTATTTCAGTGACAACATGTCAAATAAACATAACTTAATAAAAAATGACGAAATTTTGAAAACTTTAAAAAACACAAGATGTCTACTACTGCAGTAATCAACATAATGTAAATAAAGAGCTACGCGAAGTAAAAGACATCCCACCAAAAACATTCTGTAAAAAACTAGCCAAATCTCGATGGAGCTGTTTGTTTATCTCTAAAAAGTAATGAAATCTAAACAAAGTCATGACAAGTCGAAGGTTCCTTACTGCGATTTCTTTATTGTTATAGTTAATGTTGTGTGACTTGGCCGTTAAACATTCTTTATACGTTAGTGGGTACAAGTCAATTTTGTTTACACGTTTTCCAAGTGGCAATTTTCCATCGTCAATGGGTAGCGGTTCTGGCGACAGATTGGTGCAATCGTATCATGGAGTACCTGTTTTTGTACCCTTGTGTATACTCTTTAACGGCTAAGTCACACAACATTAATTATAACAATAAAGAAATCGCAGTAAGGAACCTTCGACTTGTCATGACTTTGTTTAGATTTCATTACTTTTTAGAGATAAACAAACAGCTCCATCGAGACTTGGCTAGTTTTTTACAGAATGTTTTTGGTGGGATTTCACTTCTTTTTGTAGAAACATTTAATTTGTGTGATGTTCGAGTAGACTAAAGTTAGGCTAGATTAAATTAGAAGATGTGTCCTACTACGCTGGACTTTCGCAATGACAGTCAATTTTTTGATGTACCAAGAGTAGAAGGGGGCATTACCATATCTAATACAGCTGAGACCAGCTGAGGGTTCTTCATTAGATACTTCAGACTTTCGATTTTTGACATCAAATGAAGCGGCCCACCAAGTTGAATATTTTTTGTAAAGGCGGTTAGCCTAGTTTTTATAGTTTTCCCTTTATGTAGTCATCAAACCCTAACTCTGTACCAAATTTCACCTCTCTGAGCTTATGGGAAGTGCTAGTTCTATTTTGATGATCATGAGTGCGTGAGTGTCATAAATGCGAAACTTTGCTTTCGCTTAACTTCGGAACTAAATGACCTATAGACTTGAAATTTCGGATTTCCAGTGTGTGATTATAGCTTACTGGATGACGAAAATTTCTGCGTTCTGGTCTCACCAGAAGGTTCTCAAATAGGGGCCTGAAAATGCGACGAAATGGTTCCAGTAAAGATGGTACGGCAGTGTTTGCTTCGCGCTCGACTTGGCTGGGGCACTGCCGTGCCCCTCGATTTCTAACTCGTCTATATGCTATGCTATACTTGGTATCGCTGGATATGTTATCGTCCGAACTCCCTGTTTACCTGTCAGATACCATATAATATTGCACTCTAACAGATACAATTTCAAGAAGTTACTCGTGCGTTATTCATGGTTTTGTCAGTACGAAGATCCTTCTGACGACGTTAAGAGCTCGATTGCGAACGACTAATAGATTGTGCCACGATTTTTAGTTAACAATCATACGATTTTGCAATAGTATTCAACGCCTATGAAGAACATATCTACAGGCTATTGCAGACACGTGTTTCGGGGTTTCAAGTTTAAAAAACGAGCTGATGTGTGCATCACATGACTTCCTTTTACTCCAATTTAATGTCATTTCCCCATTATTCGCTATTTTAATGTGATTCAATATTTATTCTCTAAATATCACCAACAATGGCCAAATTGAAACCAAAAAAAAAAAAAAAAACTCCGCCAAATTTGTCGCCAAGTTGGCGACAAAACTTGGCGACCAAAAGACTGGCGATATATCGCCAAGTGTCCGACAAATTATAACGCCACTTGAGTTTACATCGAAATTAACAATGATTTCCCCCCAAAAAGGTGCAAAAGACCCCCTTAGGAACATCCGAAAGCAACCAAAAGGGGAGGTGCACAACTAGACCCCACTACGAGTCTATGTACCAAATTTCAACTTTCTAGGACATACCATTTTTGAGTTATGCGAGATACATACGCACATACGCACATACGCACATACGCACATACGCACATACACACATACGCACATACATACAGACGTCACGAGAAAAGTCGTTGTAATTACCTCGGTGATGGTCAAAATGGATATTTCGCGTGTCTATACATTCTTAGGCACTTTTCCGCATGTGGTCGAATCGAAAAAAAAACTCAACATTCATTTGGGGGTGAGCAAAATGGAAATTAAGGGCGATTTTTGAGTGAAAATTTTTTCGCGAATACAATACTTCCTTTTTTGTAAAAGGAAGTAAAAAGAGTGAGCTTTAGAATAAAAGCGAGTTTTGGATGATATTTCACCTTAAAGCAAAGCATTTTCATTGCACTTCGTTGCAATGAAAAAGGGGTTCCTTAAAACCCTGAAATACATGTCTGCAATCGGTTCATTATTTTGTGCTTGATATACGCTGTTTACTACTGTTCATTTCTTACACAAAGGTTTTTATTAATTTCAAAATAAAAAATGACGAAATTTTAAAAACTTTAAAAAACACAAGATGTCTACTACTGCAGTAATCAACATATTGTAAATAAAGAGTTGTGTGAAGTAAAAGACATTTTTAATTCGTCTATATGCTATGTTATACTTGGTATTGCTGGAGCCCAAATGACCAAAAATATTCAACTCTCTTTCTCTCTCTCTCTATACATATATATATAATTATGTAACTTAAAATTCAATATATATATATATATATATTGAATTTTAAGTTACATAATTATGAGTTTTAAAAAAGATATACTCATATACTGCTTTTTTATAACATGTCTCCGTATCTTTCCTCTCATCGTCAAGCCGAAAAACTCCAAAGATAAATCAACACACATTCTCAACTTATCAACTGGATGTCATGGATTGGGCGGCTAACTAAATGATCTGCTTTTATATTACAATGTAAAGTTTAAAACTCATTGAAGCGAAAATCCATTGTCATAATTTATTTTTAAGAAATTTAGAGCATAATTGTACCATGATTTTTTTTTTTTTTTTTTTGTCTTCTTCACTCATGTATTTCCTGAAAATCATGATTTAAAAATACATTTTCCGCCAAATAAACTCCCACCAAAAAATACCTAATACATCGAAAAGTACTCGCCAAAATAAAATATATTCTGCCAGAAATTATATTCCTCTGACCAGTGGCTAGCAAAGACAGAAAATGTTTCAGCGTTGAAAGGCTACTGACCGCACTTGTCAACATCTGTTGCACTACTGCCCGTAACGGTTTCTCCAGGGGGTAAAAAAAGAACGAAAGTTGCAGAGCATGTGGCGGGAAAACTGCTTCCATCTGCACTTTTTGTTGCTTCGCCGTTACATACGATATTTACTTCTTTTATGATGCCTTACCCTAGGCGGCGAGAACGCTTTTTTTGTATGTGCTTTGATTCTGACAATATTTCTGACCGTTCGCATTATTAGATTCCTCATTTTTGTTCCCATATGCATGTTATATAAATTATGGTATGTAGGTTACTTAAAATGGAGAAAGCTGTCCTCAGAGAGAAAATCACTTGTAAATACATGGTTTTATTTTCCGCATTAGATCCTATTTATAATTTTCGTCTGTAAACTAGGAAATGATAATATTGGCGGCTACATTTTATTTTATATCAATTATGGATGCAATTTATGCGGTCGTGGGCAGGTAAGCAACAGTATCTGTAGAAATGAGTTTTCGAGATATTTGAAGACATGCGTTTTGGACTCAGTACTAACAATAACAAAATTTAAAAAAAAAATCGTTCTTTTTTGTTAAAGAAATTAAATAAACAAGTTTGTACATTAAAGTTAACACATACAATCGCTGACAAAAATGGAAAAAAAATAATTAATTAATAAATAAATAAATGAATAAAATAAAAAAAATAGATAAAATAAAAATTTACCGTTAGTGCCCTGTACATGGCAACGACATTAATACTTGATACTGTTTGAGGACTAAAACCATTGCTTCGTTAGTAAAGACTCGACTTTAGTTGTCACAGGGATCGAGCTTCTAATTCTTCGTTTTCACCTACATTTTCTTTAGGAGACCATTTCTAAATGCTATTGCCCCCCCCCCCACTTGTCTGTTCCAAAAACAAAATCATCCCTTATAAAATAATAAGACAGTTATTGTCAACAAGGTAACTGAAAATGTCTAAACTATATTATCCAGCTTCTAAATAGCTAAATACGTAATCTGATCTCAACTTTTGCAAAACGCTAAGGACTTTAAAATACATTGCAGTTAAATTAGACGACTTAAAAAATTTCATTCAAACTGTACGCACAATATTGTAATTTAAATGTAAGTCCGCTAGTAAATGGAAAATATGATCTGTCTAACGGGGTTATAAAACTCTTGTGGTACTATGGACAGTTGTTTCAAATTTGAAACCATGCGTAGGAATTAAAAAGCACAGTTTGTTTTATAAACAATCTTGTACTTTCGAAGCTGTTAAAAACACTCTTATTCTTTACTATACTTTTTACATCTTCTTCAATTTCTGCTAATTCATTAAAAATTAAAATTGAAAAAAAAAAGGTTTCAGCTTTGCAGTACCCTCCGAAAAATGGTTGAAATTTCAACTCAAGGGAATAAACTTAAAGCGATGATACTAACGTTTCTGCATTTTTGAATTTAAACATAATTAGCGCATGAACTTAAGCTATGATTGCATACATAAAATTAACAGGTAATTCACCAAAAAGAAGATACTGTACTTATAAGCATAAATAAAGCTGTAAACATGCACATCCAGACCATCCAATTTTTAAATTATCAATGTCGTAATGAGCAGTGCTGTATTTGCTTTTAGTTATGCCTAATATTTGGCTATTGGGCTTCAATTTACAGCTTTTTTCTAATTTTTACCTCAACAGCAACCGTCAAATTTGTCTACTGAATAGTTACTGTTCTATGGAACTGTTGAAAAACTTCTTAGAAAATTTTGGGAATTTTTCAAATGCTTATTTATTACATTGTCATGGATTTTGAATTTTAGTTTCGATACACTTGCTGAATAGTCTTCGAGCTATTTAAATGATCATGGGAAAGTATACGTCTTTCAATTGTACATAAATGGTAGAAGAATCTATAGCCTACTAACTGCTGTACGCGAAAGTGGTGCTTGCTAATGTATTTTTCGATATAACGGGAAGTGTAACGAAACATCTCAGTAGTACATGGATTATGCGGATTACATTATGGGGAAGGAATGTACAACTAAGAGGCAAAATCATCCAATATGACGGTATTTTCTAACATGAGGTACCCCCTATGTATTTTTTATGGATACATCATTGCATCAAGGAGAATGCCGGAAGTACAGATGACTAAAAGTTGTTGTTTTATGTTGTGATCAGAAACTGGCCCAGTTGTGGATTGTGAACTTAGTTTGTTTTATTCTGTAGCGGGGAGGTAAAGTCTATCTTGAAGAAATGCGTTTTGTATTCGATACTAAAATTAGCGAAATGTTGGAATTTGACGTTTTTTCACACAAAAAATATGACAAACTTGCAAAAGAATGTAAAATGAAAAATTTGCAGACCTTCCCCAGGCAACATTCTTTAGAAATGTTTTTAGAGCACTCTCAGAAATGGACTTTCATATTTGACGAAATTTTCTTCGTTTCTGACGAAATCGCTTCCAGGGATATGCTCCGAGCGAACATTTCGTCAAATTGAGGAAACTGCTTTCGTCTCTGGTTTGAAGATGCGAATTTCGTCAAATGTAACGAAATATTTCTTCATTCTAGTTTCGTCAAATCGACAATCATTTTCGTAGTTTTGAGAGAATTAGTTTCGTCAAATTAATTTCGTCATATTTGAGCATGTTAATTTCGTAATTTTTTGAGTTTATTTCTTTTATTTTTATTTTTTCTTTTTTGAGCTGATTAGTTTTCTTTCTTTCTTTCTTTTTTTTTTTTTTTTGACGATACTGACGAACCTCGTTATTTCGAACACGCTTAAAAAGAATTACTTCTAAAACGGACTTTTTTGTATTCTCTGTCCCATTGTTTTTTGTTTTTCGAATAAGACGAATTCTGTTAAGAGTAATCGATTTTAATGATCCATTAAAGTTCGTTTTAACGAGGTTCGACTGTATCTTATAAGATTTAGTCAAATCTTTACTTCAGAATCTTACCACCATAATTTCCCACTTTGATGCGCATAGTCACACTCACAGGCCCGTCATTTACGGGGGGGGGGTCATTTATGGGGGTTGACATTCCCCCCCTTTGATTATTGAACTTTTATTCTTTACGTACGAAAGGCCGTGTTTTTAGTTGGTTCTCTATAAAAATTTTGAAGAGTGTACACCTTTTTCCACAATTGGAAAAAAAAATCGAAATGACTGGCCTGCACTCCCCCCCCCCCTCCGCCTAAAGCAAAAGGCAAGTATTTGTTGAAAAAAGAGACACATAAAAGATGTTAATTTTTTTTTATTAATGTAAAAATACAAGCAGACAATTTCTTTAAAATATAAAAATAATTATTGCAAATTCAAGTTAAAGAACAATGTGAAATGATATCTGGGAATTAGGGCTTTACGATGCATCGATGCATCGTAAAATACCGATGTACAGTACACCCTACATCATTACACCGGTTTAGAAATTTATGAATCAATACACCGGAATAGATCAGTGTGCGCCACAAGTTTGCTTACATCCAAGCTTTTTTTTTATCCAAGCAAAAAAAAAAAAAACGGAAACCCGCATGTTAGTCCGGTCCCATAAACTCCCCATGGTATCTAACTAAAACCCCATAAGGGGGATTTTCCTGCAAAAAATCTATTTTTTGCCGGATCTTTTCCATATTTGGCACCGAGGTTCATTCTTGTTGCTCAGGAATACTCATTGAGCAGTTTCCTTCCCGCTATGGGGGGGGGGGAACAACCCTCATAGGGGATCTCCTTATAAAAGCCAAGTTTTTGTCTAATTTTTCCAAATTTGGCACAGAGGTCCTTTGATGCTCGGGAATGCACACACAATGGTTTTAGTCCCTCCATGAGGGGGGGGGGGGCAACGCCCATGGGGTTTCTCCTTACAAAAACCAAGTTCTGTCGGATTTCTTCTAAATTTGGCACAGAGGTCGTTTGATGCTCGGGAATTCAAAAAGTAGTTATCGTGCCTCTATTGTGGGGGGGGGGAACCCCATTGGGGGTGCTTCTTATAAAAACCACGTTTTTGTCGAATCTTTTCCAAATTTTACACAGAGGTCTTTTAATGCTCGGGAATTCAATCTGGATAATTTTCGTTCTTCTATGGGAGGGGGGGGGGCAACCCCTCATTGGGGTTATTCTTATAAAAACCAATTTCTGTCGGATTTCTTCTAAATTTGGCACAGAGGTCGTTCGATGCTCGGGAATTCAAGCAGATTAGTTTTCCTTCCTCAATGGGGGGGGGGGCAACCCCATTGGGGTTCTCCTTATAAAAAGCAAGTTTTTGTGGGATCTTTTCTGAATTTGGCACAGAACTTCTTTGATGCTCAGGAATTCTCATTGGGGAGTTTTCGTCCAGCTATTGGGGTCTATTTTTTTTTTCAAAAACCAGTTTTTATAAGATCTTTTAACAATTTGGCACAGAATTCCTTTGATGCTCGAGAGTTCCCCCATTTTAGTCCCGCTATGCATGGGGAATCCCCCGCGTGGGTTTTCGTCGGATCTATTCCAAGTTCGGTACATTTGTCCTTTGATGTTTGTGAATTCCCATAGGGTAGTTTTCGTGCCAAATTTGGGACAATTCTGACAAAAGCTTCGATTTTTGCAAGGAAAACTCCCCTAATCGGGGGTTTGCCACCAATAGCGGGAAGAATAATTCAAACTGCTTCAACTACTCGCGATGAAAGTTTGGCGATGCATCACGATGTAAAAATTCCTACATCGTCCAGTCCTACTGGAAATATAGAAGTGCTACTTCCTCAGCAGACATTGGGTTCTGAAAGAATAAGACATAGGTTACTTTTATGCAGAGTTACATCAATATTTGCTCAAGAGAAAATTGCTGGGGATTTACTTCTTCTTTGCATCGCATAAAAAATTCCAGAAAAAAAAAGTTTTTTTTTAAAACTAATAACATAAATTTTAAAGAAATAGTGCAATAAAATGTACAGCTTTAAGTTTGTATATCTTTGTTCGAAAATTAGATACAGAAAATGAAATTAGATAATCTTGAAAAAAAGCTTACCTTTTTCTTTTTTCAATCGATTATTTGTCTTATTAATTTTGCTTCTATGTAGAATGCTTGTTTGGCAAAATTTATGTTTAATACAGGAAGTGTATTATTGCATGCAGTACATACTTTATACTTTGAAGTACTTTGGTACATACTTCATATTTACCTGTCTGGAACTTCAAGGGAAATTAGGTACCTTTATATAACATAATTGATTAGAACTTTACTGATTTACTAAGATAGCTCCATAAGCATTAATGCAACCATGGCCAACGCGAAGACAGGATTGCAAGTAAGAGATTCAAAGGTATGTAATGAAAATAGTGACTAGCGTATCGAGAAAAGTTTACTAGTTTTTATCATATACTTTTTATTTTCCTTTCAATTTTTCAATTGAAATTTTACATAGACATTTTACTTTGTCTGACAGCAAAAACCATTACTCTAACTTAAATTTGGACTTACTAGTAGTTCATCTATGAAATGCTTCTGAAGAGAATTCCCTTTATTTTGCTGATAATTCCTTGAGGCAGCAAATATGGCAATATAATTAATGCTGTATTTATTTCAGCTGTAGAAACTATGTATAATGGAAAAATTCATAATTATCACAAATCAGGTAACACAAATCAACATAGAATTTAGCGTACTAAATGTGAAAATAAACAACAAAGAACGCTTTATAATTGTTATTATTTTCAAACATGCTGCTAACTTACCTTTTTTTTTAAAATCAAGGTTACCTTCAATAACTTATTTTAAATTTGGGATAAATTGAAAAAATATTGAAAATATTTAGCTGCAAAGCACAAAGACATAGTTCTTTATAGAAATTACTGTTTTCTTTGTAACTTAAAATGCTTTGTTTTAAATTAATACTTACTTTATTTCATGTTTTATTTTGCAAGTAAAACCATTCAAAAGAAAAAAAGAAACAGACTCAACAAATAGTGGAGTATTGATACAACATAAACAAGAGACACCTGCAGAAGGGGATGACATTACATAAACAACATGGGGTGCGACTTTAATAAGTCCGGTCAACGAGCCTAACAAAAAAAAGGGGGGAGGGTATCATTTCAGAACCGTAAGCTGATAGCCAGTTTGCATTTATTTTTAATTGCATTAAGCACTTTTTTCCTCGATTTTTGTGGGCTTGTTTAAAAGGTTGCTAAGCAATTATTAAAAAATATTTTTATGAACACTTTTGTGAGATAAAGTTCTTAATACTTTCTGATTATTAATTTCTTCAAAATCATATTTCATTTTGCTATTAAAATATTTCATGTAGTTTTGTTACGAATTAATTATAAAAGATCTATTGTTTAACCATTTCAAAATATTAATCTTACCTAATGGGTAGAGCAATATTTCATTGAAAATGATAAGTGTTACGTACACTTTTGTGAGAGAGCTACTGTATAAATTATTATTGTATTGAATAAAATATTACATGTAGAGTAGAAGAAGAAAAAAATACCAATACTTAGAGAGGGAGTGGGGGGGGGGCGGCGGAATATTTGTTTAAGAAAATAAAAATTGCAGAAGAAAAAAATTTTGAATTATTAAACAAAAACACTTCGTTCACCAGAATTATATTAGTAAAATTCATGAAGAAGAATGAAAACACATAACCATGAAACATATTCAACGTTGAAATTAAAAGCTTCAAAGTTCTATGCTATTTATCAAGGCGCTGTATTTATTATCTGCGTTGCTGTAGCGACGGTGGAATTTTTTATGTAAGTTTAAATTCGTAAAAATGCTTTGATCATCTTTGTCAATTGTCTAACGGGGGGAAATAAAGGAATTACGTTTTCGAAAACAAATGTCAATAAACACACATTTTCATTTGCAAATAAAAAATAACGCTAGTTAAGCCTAACGTGGAGGTGACTCAAAGTTAGTGTATACAGAATTCCAAACCAAATCGAACAGGTCGTTTTCAATTTTAATGTGTTTTAAATCCAACAATAAACACAACACTAAACAAAAATGTAACAATACATAAAAGAAGGCACATTGCACATACAAATTTTAATAAATACTAACCTTCTTTATGAATCCTTTAGAATAACTGCCGTAAAATATTTTAACGAGCAAGTACAAGACTGAAACGAAAACTCCCAGAATGCACTGCAATGTGACGAAATCGGGACGAAATTATTTCGTGAAAAATTTGAGATTTCTGGTTTCGTCAAATATCACGTGATTCGGTGACGAAAGGATCGTAGAAAATAACGAAATAGTGCTCGAGGATTGCCGAATCGTCAAAATTGAGCGTTTCATTTTTGACAGTGAGTGCGGGGAAAATTTAAACTTTTAAAGTTATTATTTTTTCGGCATTACACTGTTAAGTACGTGCATTTTCATTATCGTTTTCGATTTCCAGCACAACTAATGCACATGATAAAGAATGGATATCAAGTTGGAGAAGCACGCAATATGGGATAGAGCACAATATCGGGTCAAATACGCAACGTGGGGCGAAGTAATTTTCTTATTCGTCAGGTTAAAAACAATGAAAACGTGGAAAGGAAGATGAAAATGATTTTGTGTCTGTTGTAAAGACTTCTTTTCCAAAGATTATGAGCCGAACAGTGAATTTGGTTCAAAATTAGCACAGATCAAATCAAAATACTGCTCTTGTAATAGAAAAAATAATATTCGTTTGAAATACAAATAAGTGGTTTTTAAAATGCAAACAATTGTTTTTAATTTTTATGCTACATGGCACCCCATCATGTAACGCATGCTTTAAAAACAAACTTTAAAAAAAAATTTCTTTAAAACAAATATTTCATAGGAAATATTTTTGATTCAAGCATTTGAACCCCCGGGAAATACTAACCCCTGAATCCTAAATTTCATAAAATGTTGAATCTCGTTTGTTAATCACGTTATTTCTCAGTGGCAAGACCAAAAAGCACCCCACATACGGTACTTTTACTCAACTATTCACAACCTAAGCTCTCAATTGACTATTACAAAACCCTATCAGTTGCTTCAACTGCATAATCTGAAATTGTTAGCAGCACAATCCTCTGTGTTTTTTGTTACCAAAGCTATATTTTTGAAAAAAGCACATTAACAAAACTGGCTGATGCAAGCATAAAGTCTTCAGAGAATCAAACTTGCATTGTTCGCATGCGATGGCAGCATGGTGTGAAACACTATTAGAAAACAGCGGCAAACATTGCTCCGAATGTAGTTGTGACTTCTTTGTATTGGACATTCTTTTTTTTTTTTAATTTTCTGTACCATAGAAAACAAAATATTTCATTTGCAAGTGAAGCGAAATACTGAGATCCTACCCCTGATCAAAATAAACCTAATCAGTAAGATAAGCATATCCATTTCGTTCAAATAAAAAATTGCAACCCGTAGAAGATTCTACGAATAGGATACACACCATATACGATTCCTAATAGGAACGAAGTGCGAAAAAATGGTGGCAATGCAAGAAAATAATTTTTGTTTGTTTTGGTATGCGAGGTGTTTATCTATTATAGTATGGTCAAAAAGAAAAAAAAAGACGGAATCGCTTTTATAAGTTTACGCGTCCTGTCGTTTCTGCTAGAAGTGCTTGAAGACAACTGTAGAAATACTTGTCCAGATAATGCTTTACGATATCGACAACCTACGGACTACCGCTTAGACGTTTGCTATGGGAATATAGGAATGTACGTGGATCAATTGGGCAGTTTAAGATACGCAGTAAGGGTAAGTTTACACTTCTAATTATTTAAGAACCACATTTGTACATGTAAATTTTTTCACAATGTGGCACTTTTCAAAATCATGCATTTGCTATAGTAGTTTCATAGCAGCTTATTTTCTGCAGTGTAACTTAATAACTATATCTTGGAGTGAACACTTTTAGCACGATACTCTTATTTTAGACTAGTTTTTCGATTAAAATTGTGAAGTTAAAGAAAATGTCCGAAATTCGAAACGTTTAATTGCATTCGAATAGCTTAACTAATAAAACTGGTTACTACTTGGATAGTTTTTGTTTTATTACAGCTAGTATTAATTTAACAGAACAGGTTATTAATTGGAAACTTATTATTTTATTTCAATTCTTAAAATGATGAACTTGTCACTAATTGGAGGGAAACCTCTTACTTTATCAATATTCTTAAGATGATAAACTAGTTACTAATTGAAAAATGAGAATTCCTTTACAACTGTAAATTTAATAGAACATGTTACTAATTGTTAACTTATTATTCCATTCAAATTTTTAAAATGTGAGCACTAGTTACCAATTGGATAATTTGTATTTCATTAAAATTTTATTTTAAAAGATAAAGCATGCAATTGAAAAAATTCTTTCTTATTGATGAACTTTTTTGCTTACTGGCACATTTGTAGTTCGTTCAACTCAATGATTAATAATATGTTACAGTCAAGCTCTCTTACTGGAATAACAGTTAAAATAAATACCGCTTAATATAATAAATTTTCAACATACTACACTTTTGTGATTTGAAACTCTGATCCTTGACGTTGAAATATCACGTTTTTTGAAATTAGTTTTTCAAGCCAAATTAGCTGTTTCATTAAGCAGTTCTAACTGTATCAGTTTATAAATACCATCAGAATCGTTAAGATAATAAACAAGTTCTAATTGGATAAAATTTTCTCTGTTGAAAATTCAAACTTGTACTACATTAAATCTGAAATCGTTAAATTTTTATACATGCTACTTATTGAAACTCATTTTATTTTCATAAAATGTGCACAAAAATTGCAAATTACTGCAAATGTATACAATGATGTACAATTATTTATTAATGCTTATACAGTAATTTGTTATTTTTGTGAATTAAAACATTGGTACTTCATTCATTTTTTTCCAATCACAATGGTATACATTCGTTACCTATATAACTTGTCAATAATAACTGCATATACTTTTCTCTAAAAAAAATAGTATACCGTACTATCGTTAATAACTAGTACTGCATTTTAAAACAACATTGTTAAAAGTGTGTAATACTAAGATAGATTACATTTCATGTTACTATTTACATTTCGTTTCATTAAAATCGTTAAACTAATAGACGATTACTAATTAAATATATATTTTATTCTTTACAATATCTACGTTAATAAAACGTTTTACTAATGGGATAGATTTTTAAATGAAGAAATAGTGCAACATTTTATTTAAAGTAGGTTTAAAGCAACCTTTGGCATTCAAAATTGTTCATAAAATGTTCCCCTAGTCGCGCCCAATCAAGAGACTACAGTCAATTAGTTTAGAACAATATATGAAAGAGTGAATTATTAGGAAGGGAAAGTTAAACACTAAACTTTTCGAGGAAGCTTTAGTAAGTAAGCAAAGTTAGTTATTTGTGTTTTAGAACTATTTTTGGTTAAACTGCGGTTAAAAGAAAAACCGTAAAATATTACGTTATTTTTATTCGAATGTCTAGAAGTTTGACATACTGAGGTGAATAACGCTGTGTCTAATTGTGTACAATATGTTTTAGTAATATGTCATATATTATTTGTGTTCTTTATTACAAGGTCATCGCCAATTCTATTTATATAACAAATTTAGCTAGTAGTAACTTTCGGGCCGATTAATATCGCTTTGAAATTCGTATGATGTTATTTGAAAATTTTCACTAACGTAAATGGTCAAAACCTACATTATTTGCTGTAATAAATGCTGTCGTAATGTATGAACGCTGTTAATTATACACCAATGAAAATTAATCATAATATATAATATGTTTTTGCAACGAGTTAATGAAGTTTTAAACTGGCATCGAAAACCTATTAATATTATTCTTATTTACGAAATAGGATGGAAATTTTATATCACATTATGGTCCAAACTTGCATGCTGTGCACCAAAAACAGACAAAGGATTGCACTTATATCGTGGATTATAGTTCATCGACAATATTGTTCGCAAAATTCATTTACTAACAAAAATTGAAAAATCTTAGTAGTTAGGAAAATACTTAAGGTGTCAGACGAATCAGTTCCAAGCTTATACGAAAATTACATGACTTCTGAAAGCCGTAATCTCCAAGGTAGAATTTTAGTCACACGGGATTTGTTAGTCTTTATTTATATTATAATAATGAATTTAGTATATGGGAAATCGCTATGTTTCTACTAATTAATATTATTATTTTGCATTTTATAGTATACGTCTGAGATAAATTTGTTTCATACACAGGGCCATATGAGATAAAAATATACTTTATATACTCCACTTGTATTTGTAAAAGTTGATATTTTTTCTCGGTAAAACTTAGTTTGATCTAAAAAAGTCACACATGTGGAGGCATAAGTGAACAACCTTGCGGCATATATAAACAAGATTTAAAAAAAAAAAAAGAAAACATCGTCTATTCATCATATTTCAAAGAAAAGTTCTCTAATGTGAAAAGTATTCGTACAACGTACATACGATTCCGTTACATGGTTTGTAACCTATACTCTATCGGTTTAAATTGAACATAAATATGTCAACAAGAAGCTTCCCCCCTAAGCACATTAATCTGCTGACGGTCAAATTTTAGAATTTCGTTCTGAGCACCCGATAGATAAAAAAAAAAAAAGCTTATGAGGTTACATAGTACAGAGAATATTTTTATGTGTAAAAACTTCTTATTTTATGTTTCTTTTAACCTTCATGAATGTATGATAATTTCCTAAAAAATATGTTTAGCTTTCTCGCTTCTATTTTCATTTGCTTAAAATCGTGAGACGGTTTCACCTCATTAACTTTTCTACTATAACTATACAAACAATGTTTACGTGTAAGTAAACACTCCAAACTATGATTAGATTCCTGTTGTTTTGTTAGTATTGGAATTCTTTTTGTGTTTTTCGTGCAAATCAAGTTTAACGTTGATATGTAGATTTTGTAATAAAATTATTACTTAAACTATTAATTAATGTTGCGTGATTTTGCAATTTAACTTATTCGTTCTAGTTGCTTATTCTTCCTGTTCTTCCTTTGCTCTGGTTTTTCTGAGGGGGGAAAAACTCAACTTTATTGAAACTCGATGTAATTGAGTATTTTGTTAGGGTGAGGAATTGCGTAGTTTTTATATGGGGAAAGATAATTTGCAAACTTCACTCCCTTAGTGCGAATTCACATTCTCATGATTAAGAATTTCAGATATGATTAATTTTAGTCAATCACAAGTTTAAAATTCAGAGTAATGTAAATGTAAACCATTAAAAGCCCAATTTCTTACTGAATCTTCTTTTCATCGAAACGAAATTTCTTTCCCACCTGTTTTTCAATTTCAAAATTTTGATCTATTTAGGACGGGGGGGGGGGGAGCGATTTTAAATGTCGGCGAAAATTAGGTTAAACCTTCCTTACATCGTATATATTTTTATTTTGAGAAAATGTAGTTGATTTGATACATTTCCTTCCTACAATAACTATTGAAATGAAACTTTAAATGCATTGTTTTACACTTATGACTAAAAACGGATGTTTTAAATTTTTGACGGAATTCTGTAGAGTGAGCTAAAGGATTGTTCAGACATAACTGCTTCCAAATACATTTGGTGTCGGTTTTCTTTATATTCTTGTGCTTGAAAAGACACAAAGATACGTCAAGGGACTCTTATAACGGAATTGCAACATTATTTAGTACACGTGTGCAAGCAGTTAAAACGTAAATTAAAAATCCCGTTCGTGTCAGTTTTTTAAATATTACGCTTTACTATGTGAAAAAACGAGATGATGTGTGCATCACATGACTTCCTTTTACTTCAATTTAATGTCATTTTCCCATTATTAGCAATTTTAATGTGATTCAATAGTTTACTCTCTAAATATCACCAACAGTGGCCAAATTAAAACCAGATTTAAAAAAAAAAATCGCCAAATTTGTCGCCAACTTGACGACAAAACGTGACGACCAAAATACTGGCGACATAATGCCAAAAGCCCGCAAATTATAACACCACTTGAGTTTACATCGAAATTAACAATGATTTCCTCCCAAAAAGGGGCAAAAGACCCCTTTAGAAACACCGGAATGCAACCAAAATGGGAGGTGCACAACTAGACCCCACAGACCCCACTAGGAGTCCACGTGCCTAATTTCAACTTCCTAGGACATACCGCTCTTGAGTCATGCGACATACATCCGCACATACGCTCATACATACGTACATACAGACGTCACGAGAAAACTTGTTGTAATCAACTTGGGGATCGTCAAAATGGATATTTCGGGTGTCTGTACGTTCCTAGGCATATATGCACATGTGGTCAGGGCGAATAAAAACTCAACATTCATTCGGGGGTAAGTAAAATGAAAATTAAGGTCAGTTTTTGAGTGAAAATGTTTTCGCGAATACAATACTTCCTTTTTTGTAAAACGAAGTAAAAAATAATACTTGACACCTGAAAATGTGCTGTAATTGACAGGATTGGTGTTTAGTACGTGTATCTGCAAATTTATGGCTGGCATGTGTGGCTATACCCGGCAGGTTTGGTTGTTATGAGAAAGGCTTTACTCCAGGGTTGGCAAAAACCCGGGTTTTTTTTTTAAAAAGCCCATGGACCCAGGGTTTTTTGGATTTTTTTTAAATAAAACCCAAAAAACCCAACTAAAGCTGGGTTTTTTAAAAGAAATGTGGGTTTTTTTGTCTTTTTTTAGGGAAAATGTGGGGTACTTGTAGCATATTGTAGCATAAGTATATGGACAAAGAACAAAAATGTCTTGGGGTAAAAAAAGCTGAAAAATTCAGCATTATCTGAAGAAAAGTAAAAAAGACTATAAAGCCCAAACGTAGTGAAGTTTCAGATTTTTTAGTTTCCATGATTACCAACAGTTAAGGCAAAGTTACTTCTCGAGTGATAAATCTATTGTTTGTTTGTTCGCTTTTAATTACTACTTTTTTTTTTTTTTTTTTTTTGCATTTTACTTTATTGTATTTCATTTTATTATGCAAAACTACTGTAGAACCTCACGTAGTTTAAATCTCTTTTTACTGAATTCCAGCTTAATCGAGACATTTCTTTGAATTTTATGTTGCCCGTTTTTCTATTTCTATGTACAGAGTAAGAAATATTAAAATGTTTCGTAAGATAATGAAAATACTGTATATCCTATTCTGTTTTCTGTCCGACCGTTTGTAAAACCTGTTAATTTCTAAAAAATATACCTTGTTTATTCGAGATTTGTGACGTGTTGGTTTGCAGAAAATAATTCACATGAAAGCTTTTCAGCTTTTATCTCGAGTAGGTACAATCTATAAATATTGAGAAAATCAGACGGTGACAGGACTTAGTCAAGATAATTTGAGTTATTTTTGACCAGTTAAAGAAAAAAGTTAAATATAATTATTTAAAATATTTGAAGTATTTTTTTAATGCCGTTAAGAGTTAAGAAATGCTATTAAAGTTCAAAATTCATTTTTATGTCCATTGTCTGTAGTGAAGAACAATTAAAAAAGGAGTTTAAATTGTAAAAGTATTTAAATTAATTAATTTTTTAAAAAATTCTCAGAAAATTTTAAAAAACCCAAAAGTGGGTAAAATAATAGGTTTTTTTAAATGGGTTTTTTCAAAAAAACCCATTGGGTCCAACCCAATTGGGTCCAATCCGGCCAACCCTGGTTTACTCACTTTTATAAATAACGAGTTGTGTGTGCGTATTCTATAACTAGTTACGTAGGGTCTGGTGGGGGAAAGTGGTCAATGGGGTAAAGTGGTCATACGTCAAATAAATGGCTATAGCTTGGAAATAAATGTTCGAATGAATGTGAAAATTTTATTTCAGAGTAGGGCAGTTAGAAACTACATTTTGAATACAAAATTTTACAAGTGGCAAAATTTTATTTGGTAAAAAAAAAATATTTTGCGTGAATATGAAAACTTTTAAAATCTAAACATCTATTTTAACTTTCTTGGGAAATTTTGTTTGTGAGAATTAGGAACAGATTGACTGCACAGGAAGCTTCCTACATGTCTCAAGAACCCTTACTCATTAGTATTTAGCTGAATCTATTTTAGATAATTTTTTAGAACAAATTAAGTGAGATGGGGTAAAGTGGTCATAATATTAGGCTTAACGAATATTGTTCTTCTAATGTCACTTAATCTTTAAGTACAAGGCACATACAAATTAAATATTAGTTTTACTTAATATGCATTGTTTTTTCAGTAAACGGGGTTAAATATACCGACTATATGCGTATACATAAGCATAAATACTCGTGTAGGCACGTACATAGGCGTATTCAAATAAATGCGCCAATAAATACGTATATAGGTATCTGCAAGTATCTTTTATCCATACAGCTATATATTCTACCATACATGTATATGCTCACTTATATTCGTATACACAAGAACACTTATATAATCAGATATACACGTAATATACGCGTACCTACTCGAGTAGACACTTACACTTACATACAAGCATAAGAAATACAAGTATACAGGGTGAGTTTAAACCTTTGGGCACATTATTAAAAGGTGTTAGAGGGGAGGATAAGAAGTAAGAATCATAAGGAACATATGGTCACAAACACAATGCTAACGCACTACATGCACGCAAAGCCAGAAACTGATGGATGCAAAAAAAAGTCACAAATTAATAATACACAAAGATAATTTTACACTACATTTTAGGTCTTAAGGAAGTTTTAAAGCGATTGATGAAATTTGCGGATTGCAGATGTAATAATGCGTCGCATTCACAGATCACTCTCTGTTGCAATAACGAGACTTTTGAAAAACTTTCATCAACCGCTGCGCCTTTGTTGCGATGCGTCTATTAGAGCTACTGCAGGCCGTAACTTTAAATAACTGCTCTATATATTTCTTAAAAACTAAAATGTTACGTAAAATCATCTTTGTGCAAAAAATTTGTGCCCTGCTTTGCATCCGTCAGTTTCTGGCTTTGTGTGCATGTAGCGCGTCAGTGATTATAACTTCCTTATGATTCTTTGCTTCTTATCCTCCCCTCTTACACTCCTTTGATTTTTGCCCAAAAGCTTAGATTCACTCAGTAGGCCAACATGTATATAAGCGCATATTCTCGTGTATACATACATATACTGGTGTATGCACTTATAAGTACTGGTAAATGTACTTATATACGTCTATACAGGTATATAATCGTGTTTACACGTATACATGCGTATATACTCGTGCTTCCATATTATATGTACGTGAGTAGAAACATACAAAGACGCACTGGATGTATCCACGAATTAACTCGTTTATACTCGTATATGTATGTACACTTATATATGCATATATACGTCTACTCTACACATATATACTCAAGTATGCACGTATTTTCTCGAGATACAACTGCATACGCGCATATGATGTTCGTTTATACGCGGATATACTGGTATACACGTGACACGCGTATAAACGTCACACGTATATACATGTGTCACGTATGTACTCCATGTAGACACGTATACACTCCTGTAGGTAATCACACACATATATATATATATATATATATATATATATATATATATATATATATATATATATATATATATATATATATATATATATATATATATATATATATATATATATATATGCTTATATACTCGTATATACACGTATATACTTGAGTGGGCACATGCATGCATGTATCTGAAGTATACATGTATCTACTCATATAGGATCGTGTTTATTCGCGCATAACACGATACGAATATATTCGTGTATACACGCATATATTCATGAATATACTTGTAACTATAAAAACAACCGAAATATCCAAGTTTTAGGGTTATTTATAACGGTTTTGCATCTATTTTTAACTATGACCACTTTACCCCATGCTATGACAACTTTCCCCCACCCCATGGGGTAAAGTGGTCATAAAAACATAGGGAAAAGAAAGTGCTATAAAACTACTAAAATCAATGTTTTTCTTCCTTAAATGCAATGTACCGTGTTCTTTAATAATGCAATGTAAAATAACAACAAAAAAAGTTGAAGTGTTTAAAGAATTTGTTGTATTTATTATCCACCTAAGTTGAAAACCTACGATCTTATGACCACTTTACCCCACCAGACCCTATTCTTTGCAATATTAGACCATAAAATGCTATCTTACTAAATAATGTACTACATACTGTTTTTCCTAGCTTCTTCAGTTTTTTGCTAACCATTTTACATATCCTTATTTTTTAACCCCAGACGCAAAGGAAGGGATTATAAGCATGACGTATCTGTGTATATGTCTGTGGTACTATAGCGCCTAAACGGATGAACCGATTAAAAAAGTAATGTGCAAAAGGAGAGTTGATGAGAATGTTCTTAGCTAATTTGCGTTTTTGGATGACATTAATTAATAAAGATTTTAATTAAAAACCTCTAAAAGGTTTTTCACGATTTTTGCAGAGAAAACATATTTAAAAAATTTAGTACCAAGATAGAGTATTTTTTCTGCGTCTGATAAAACGTTTTTGGAACTTGCATGTTATATAGAAGTCAAATTATAACATTTTTTAAAGCAGAATTTTAAATACCTTAAGCATATATTCACGGATTTGGTTATCGAATTCAATGTTGGTCGACAAGGAAATTAAATGCAATGATTTAAAATTTTTTATGTGTTAGCACTTTCTATGTGTTAACAAATAATATACTTGTAATTGATTTTTATTAGTATTCGGCTTTTAAAAGGATTTTCAATTTTCCCTCTTGATTCTACAACTGCGTCTCAGTCAGTTTTTTTTTTTATTTTTTTTTAATTTTAGTTTCTTGTTTCAAGAAAGATTGTTAAATCTGAACTCCCTTAGGCAAGCTTATGAAATTTTATCATCGAAACGCATTTTCTTTCACTTGCGTGTTCTTTGTTAATTGATTTAACACTAAAAAATGAGTAAGCAAACGTAACTAAAAGATTTTTTCGACAAAAATCTCTATTTTGGACACATTTAAATCAACTCCGATTTTAGATTGTGTATGCTTTAACAATGTTTAACACTTTGATAACGTTTTACAGTTTCTACCTTTTAATTAAAAATTTATAAAACATAGGAAAATATTACTTTCGAATGAAGTAGTTCAACGCTTTAAATTTTTACCATGTTTCTTTGCATGTAATGTAAGCTCTCGTACGTCTCACATTTCCTTCTGAATCTTATTTGGCTAGGTCACGTAGATATTTTTTGTTACATTCGTTATTTGGATGGAAGAAGTTTTGTCCAAGTGGACTACCTACTCCAAGTGACAAAAGGAAAATTAAAAAGAAAAAAAATTTGAACTTGGACAGGTTGAATTCAAATTATGTTTTTCGCAATCACGAGGGTATCGATTTGTGTGCAGGCGCGCGAGTGTGTGGGCAGACGTGTATGTGTATGTGTATGTGCAGGCACATGTGTGTGTGGGCAGATGTGTATGTGCAGGCACGTGTGTGTGTGTGTGTAAGCAGACGTGTATGTGCAGGCACGTGTGTGTGTGTGTAAGCAGACGTGTATGTGCAGGCACGTGTGTGTGTGTGTAAGCAGACGTGTATGTGCAGGCACGTGTGTGTGTGTGTAAGCAGACGTGTATGTGCAGGTACGTGTGTGCAACCTGCAGACTGCTCGCTCGAGGAGCAGCATCGAGAGGGGTCGACGGCGGAACGACCGGTCTGTGGTAATGCCACATATTTCTATCTTGCATCGGGATGCCGTTATCCACATTTTCCGACGAACGGAGCCCGCGCTCTTGTTTTTTTCATCCCATTGCCCACGGGGCTCCGCCGTCCCTTTGACCTAATTCGGTTGGGGGTACGTTTGTGCGTTCCCTCTTGTTTTTTCCGTTTCCCGGCCCTTCTAGTTGCTTCGCGATCTTTCTAGAAAGTTCGCGGAGCGGATATGACTTCCGTTTTCCGGACTCGCAACGGTTTGGTTGGAATCAATGTGGTATATGACGAAAGATTCTTCAAAGAGACTATTTTCATTTTGGTGAATGTATTTTTTATGTACTGCTGTTTGGTTGTAAGTTTTGAAATTTGAAATTATTTTCCAGTCATTGTTTGTTGAGATGTTCATTTTGGACCTTAAGCTTCCTACCAAATGATATACAGGCATACCGGCTAAGTAGATAAAAAAAGGTAACATTTGTGTGTATGATGCATTGATAATCTATGTATGGTTACAAGTATATATTTTATTCAGGTGAAAATAAGGAACTATTGTGTTATGATGTATTGATAATATATGTATGGTTACAAGTATATGTTTTATTCAGGTGAAGATAAAGAATTATTGTGTTGTTCAGTCTTTTATTAAGAACTGTAACATTTTCATATATCTTAAAGTTTGTATCTATAATATGTGCGTTCAAGTGCAAAGTATAATAACGTGCAGCAAAATGTTTTTAAGGATGCATGTTAAATTGTAGCATCATACTGACAATACGGTCAATTGAAAACTGATTATATTATGGTAAACTGTTTGCCAACAACTTTGTTCTGACTTGGTATGTCTAACCTAGACTAAAATATTGTATTTGGAATGTACGCTATTATTTAGCAGTATGTAATAATTGTTTCATTTAATCAATATGTATGTACATATCCTCGTCCCTTTTGCTCTTGTAACCTGTCCCTCTGAATTTTAACGCATTTGCACATCGCACCACACTCCCCATTCATATGTTCGCCGTACACCTGATACGGGTCCGATTGGCTTCCGTTTGTTTTCAGAAAAAAAACTCCGTTTCGTAGGGAAATGTGGTAATGCCACATATTCCTATCTTGCATCGGGATGCCGTTATCCACATTATCCGACGAACGGAGCCCGCGCTCTTGTTTTTTTCATCCCATTGCCCGCGGGGCTCCGCCGTCCCCTTGACCTAATTCGGTTGGGGGTACATTTGTTCGCTCCCTCTTGTTTTTTTCGGTTCACGGTCCTTCTAGTTGCTTCGCGATCTTTCTAGAAAGTTCGCAGAGCGGATATGACTTCCGTTTTCCGGACTCGCAACGGTTTGGTTGGACCTGGAGCGGCAGTTGGTCGTGGGAGTGTGTGCGCGAGGCTGATCGGCGTTCCTCTCGTCCCTGGATGCTTCTATGGATTACCATGAAGGCCATTAGCCTGGGTGAGCTCTTTTGATTATGTTTTCTACATTGGCAAACGGAATCTACATACGTAAATAAGCTGTATGAAGATTCTTTAATAATAAATCTTACGGTCTATACGAAACCTGGTCTGTTTAACCTCCAACTTAACACCTTCACACGGTCCAAAAATCACAAGACGCCATTCAACGGTCAAGTGAGACCAATAAGCAATTCATGATTGCTTTAAAATAATGCCCATTACAAGAACTGTCCTAAATGTCAGAATCATATGTCAATCATGTATCATGATTTATAAATGATACATAACGGAGTTTAACTGGTAAACAAGAAAAAAGGTAACACCTACAATATAATTCATGTTTCTTGGAGATAGTGATTATCACCTGGAAAAAGTGATTATTTAATCATAAAAAAATAATAATTCTTAATATTTCAAGTGAGACAACACCCATGTCTGAAACGAACTATCAAATTCATAAATTCACAGTTGTAATCTTAAACAAAACATTTTTTTTTAAAATTTACTGCACAAGTATTTTTATTTTACTTAGTAAGTGTCAAAAAGTCAAAAAATAGGACCTCAGAAGCCAAAAATCTTGGAAAGAAAGAAAAAAAAGGGAGAAAACTACGAGCAAACTTATTCTGAAATCCCTTATTTCCTGATCTTTGCTCAACGAAAGCCGACGAATATATCCCTGGCTCCAGCGGGTTAACGAGATTCTCAACAGATGGAGAAAACAGGGATTTCCCCCTTTCTCCCCTTCACCCTTCGTCTGAAATTCCAATGTCCGGCTGATGTACGTCAAGATCCTCCTATCCGAAACTGGGTGCAGTCGCCGGTGGAAATACTTGTTTTTAGTAGTTCATTTATTAGTGCGAAATCGAATATGGAAGTCATAATATGATTATTTTAGGAATATTTCAGTTTTTACAAAACCAATGCTTAGGGGTTTTTTTTTCTTGTTTAATGACTAAAAAATGAATTGTAGGTGATGTTGCGACAAATTCATGTCTTGCATTGCACTCATGCTTCTCCCTACCGTCGTCAACGTCACGAGAGAGAGAAAGGGGAGGGGGGGGGTTGCACGTGTGCCTTGTTGTCCTAAAAGTTCATTATTACAACTAAAAAAAAAAAATGCATCAGCGCATGCTTTCTTTTCATCTTTGTCGACTAAATTTCGACATGAATTCTTTTGACTTAAGATAAGATTTAATGCATTTGTTTAACTAAATGGTATTTTGTTTAATAATTTGACTAATAATGCATATGTAAAAAAGCTGCTTTGAGGTTACAAAAACAAACCCCTTCATCAGTGTATAAAAGAAAAATAGTACACAAAATCCGACGACGAACAAATGAACTAGAAATGTAAGATGATATCTAATCTTGCATTTCTAAGAAATATTCTTATCTTGCATTTGGGTCACTCCACCGTCACGTGCGGGATAAAAATACGCTTAAACTTCATTAACATTTCGTCATATCTGTTAATATTTTAATGAAACAGGGGTAAGCATTTTTTTCAATCTTTACATTTGATGCAAAGATATTCCTGACACAATTATATTTTTATTGAACAATTTTGTTATTTAAAATAAAATTTATTTACATGCGTCACGTGCGGAATATCCAAAGTCAACCTCTGGTAACTTGTTTATGAATCAGTTAATAGTTTTGCTCTATTAATACAGCAATGACGAAACAAACTAGATTTTGAAAGCTATGGCTCCAATGTAAAGGAAACATATCTCATTAGTTTAGAAATAATTATTTAAACCATTGAAAAAAAAATATGTATATCCCCATTCCATTGAAAATGATCATTTTGTCCCGCACGTGTCGGTCCTCACGTGTTCCTTTATTTCATAAAAAAAATATTTTTTGAAGAAAGTTTTTGCTTAAGAAGTAGGACATGCGTTTGTGAATTCTTAAACAACTAAATTTTGTTCATCATCCTTTTGAATTATAATTTTTTATGAAATATATGAACGTCACGCACGAGACAAAATTATCGTTTTCCGTGGAATGGCTCATTTCTCGTTCACTTGTCCGTCGTCAGACTTAATGTACAGTTTTTCTTTTATGCACTGATGAAGGGGTTTATTTTATAACCTCGAAACAGCTGTTTGCAGAATTTTTTAATTATTTTTAATAATAACGCATGTTTCCTTTTCGGTTGTAAAGTTATCACAGCGCACATACTTTTTACTTCACTTTGAGACAGTGTACATACTTTTCTATTTTTTCCACCCATTATCCCATCTCTTATATAAATTACTAATCAAAACGTATATACTCTGCACAGTTTCACTTTTTTACACAATTCTCCTTCGAAACACCTTTTTTTTATTGTCCAGAAATAACTTTGTATTTGTTATTGCCATTTGTCCCCCATACGTTCCTATTTTTCCGATCGTTCCTGACATTCTTTCATCCACAAACGGACGTCATTTAAAGGGAGTTTCTTGTAATCCCGAACGCATATATACAATAAATTCGTTCTTAATTTATTAAAATGAACGTTTTTTTCACTTAATTTTTATCACAAAGTTATTTATTCAATTCTTATTTTATATGCATTAATACTTTTATTTTACTATAGAATGTTGCGGTATGATACTTAGCTTAATTAAAAACTGGATATTTTTCAGCAATCTTTTTCAGTCATCCGTCTGTTTATTTTTTCTTAAAAATACTTTTGTTCATTTTAATTCCAAACATTATCACACTTCTGCAGTTATTTAGTTTTTGAACAAGGTAAAACATCTTCAGTTGACACATTTTCTATTATTGAAGAGTAAGTAAATAAACCCGTTTACTAGTCGATCAACTCTTTAAAACTTAAAAAAAATATCTATGTGATTTTAAGGGGATTCAGTACCCTCTATACCGTCAATGTTAATTTGCACAGGTTCGTGTACCTTTTTCTGAAAATCTATTAAAGATACAATTATGAATTTTTTTCTGTACCTTAAGTAGACATTTTTCTCTATACCGAAGCAAAATTTTACAGAAAAGAAACTTAGTTTCTTTTTTTCTTTAATCTAATGAGTATGTCACTATTTTTTTTTCAAAAAAAAATGTCATTTTAAAACACGAAATCAGCTCTATAATTTTTTTTTTTGGGGGGGGGGGGGGAATATGAGAAAAAGTTTACTTTATTATATGCAATTAGATGTATGGAATAGGTTGTAAAAATTTCAAAGCCTAACGCAATTTAGTTTATGAGAAAAAGTAACATTTAGTTTCAAAAATACCATTTCGAGATATTGCAATTTAAAGGGGAAAATCATACCTCATCAACATATGTTTACATTTTTAGAGCTTATTGTAACTTACCTCTAATATGAGCACGATCAAGAAATTTGTATCATTAAAAAGGTATTGAAATGGAGTTTCGAAATATTAAAAAATCAAGAAATCAAATTTTTGAAAGTATTTAGGGTACTGACTCCCCTTCTAAGTAAGCTTTTAGATTTAAATCAAGATTTAAAGTTAACTATTGATACATTTATGGCTTCGATGGTTGCGATTATAAAATGTTTTCTTATACATTCATCTCTTGTCTCTTCAAATCTCTTGTCTCTTCGGAACCATTGAGAAAGCTTTGAATGGTTTTTAAACATTAACTACCATTAATTTTGTAAAAGTTCAAGAGAAGAAATCGAATTTACAAAACTTTCTTAAAACGCACTGAAGTTTTTATTTATTAACCAATGCAATACAGAAAAAATGTGACCCTGGTATTGCTGTCAAAAATCCAGGACCTTCAAGTCATTAACGTTGGTTAACGGGATCTAATTGTAATCCTGCGGCTTTATATTTTGCGACTGGAACTACTAATGTGATGAAGATACTTGTAAGCTATTCCCTCATAGATATGCATGATTTACCTAAATAATTTTTTTAATTGAAATCTGTGACATGTCAGCCACAGCTGATTTGCTCATTTCGCATGGAATGACCCAGTAGTATTCAAATGTTTTTTCGTCTCCTGCTATGAATAAAGCTTTTGGAATGTGTTTTGCTTAGGGTATTTGGGAGATAAAAACTTGGGAATACATTCTAAAATAAATTGAGCACACATTTAAAAATAGACGGGGACACAAATGAGAACATATTAGAAATATGTATGGGAACACTTATGAAATTAGCGCTTTCTTTGTTACAACTGGAAACGGCATAGGAAGTGCAGCCTCAAAATAAAAAAAAAGGTTTTGCACTTAATTCTACATTCAAATACGGATCTTCCAGAAAAATTAAAGTGGCATGAGAAATTGTCATATCAAGTAAGACTAATAGTACAATAAGCCCCCTTTTCGGTTTTGTTGTTTCATTAAAAAACTTAAAAAAGTCGAAATAATTCCCTTTTCATTTTCGATAACTTTCCAAAAAGATGGGACTGTCCATAAATGATACACTTTTTTAAACATTTTTGTCCCCTTCTACCTTTGTCACTCAGTGTCACCCTTCCTCCCTCCACGTTTGTCAAATGTTAAAATGCTTTTCATAATTATATTCACACAAAAAAAAGGGTGATGACACACTTCTTGATGTCCCATCACACACAAAATTAACAGCTTCTCTCAACAACCAGTCAAAAGAATATTTCAATATAATCCTAATAAAAAAATAATTTGAATTTTATCCTCTTGAATTAAAATCATGTTTTTCGCACTCACGAGTGTGTGTACGTAGACGTGTGTGTTTGTGTGTAGGGGGTATGTGTATGTGAGTGTAGGCATATGTGTCTGTGTGCAGGCATGAATGTGTGGGTAGTTGTATGTGTGTGTATGTTTTTGTGTGTGTGTGTAGGTGTCTGTATGTATGCGTGTGTGTATGTGTGTGCGTATGTAGTTGTGTATGTGTGCGCGTGTGTGTATGACATGGATTCAACCTGGAGACGGCTTTCGCTATAGGAGCAGCATCGTGAGTACCCGGTCGACGGTGATGGTGCGGAGGGTAACGGTGGGAAAATAAAATGATAGCACGCCAAAAACAGTCAAGTGAAAGCAATAAGCAATTGTGATTGCTCAAAAATGGTTAAATAGTTCAGCGGTCGATTTTCTAGTTGACTAGAAAATCGACCGTCAAGGTATGACGGGTGAAAATTGCTTCTGCATTTGAACGAAGCCATTGACTGTTTGGTGATATTTTGATACTTGATATTGTAATCCAAACTCCAGTAGATTAATCCTAAACTCCAGTAGGTAGCGTTCATTGTTGACCATTTTTTCGTTTCTTCATTCCCCTGAAATGACACAGTCTTACCAGTAAAACCATTAAATTACTGGAGCGATTTCAGTCTTCTCACAATAAAGCCTTTCCCTGCTTGTTACACATAACCGAAACATATTATCAAATTATAATGCCATGGCTCGAGTTTCATTGTTGAAACTCGATCATTGAATAATAGTTATATGAAGATGTCGCGAATGTCTTCATAAAGAATTGCCATTCTCGGTCGTGGCATACATTATCCCAACTCTCCTACTGAAATTTGTTCTAAAACATAAACTTAACTGTGCTTATTAGACTTATAAAATGGTTCTCAAAAGTGTTCTAAAGATTGTACAAGTATTAGTGTTTAAAAACTATTTCTTTTTTTTTTGCAATGTGGCTATTTACTAGTAGTCTTGTTATGTAGCATATTTCTTAAACAATTTAACTGTCACGGAAATATATAAAAGTTAAAACGATATCTTCGTGCTTCACGTAAATGGCTTCCTTTACATTGATTCATTTTTTACTTATCTTTCAATAACACAAAATGCTAAAATATTTAAAAGTCAAAACTTCTGAAGCTCTTAGAATTACATTTTGAATAATCCAAAATATCGCATTTTTACAAAGCTAATTAAAGTTTTCGAATGTATATGAAAATAAAGAAATATTCTTAAGTCCAATGATCTACGTGAAAAAAATATAAAAGGCCGTATTAGCAAAGTGAATTTTCCAATATCAAGAAAGGAAAATGAAAATAGAAATTTCCTAGATTCATACACCTTTACTAAACTAAAGAAAGCCGCATATTTATGTAAGAAATAATGAACTTTTTTAATTCAATTAATAAAGCTTAGAGGTTTACCTACACATATTTTTCTGCATCCCTTTAAAATTAATAATTGGATTTTAATTGAAAGAGATAATTGGATTTATATGTTGAATAAAAATATTTTCCGCAGCTATCATTTTTTTAAATCTTGTTTTGAGATCGAAATATACTATGCTTTTGGGAATATTTTCCAACATTTTTGTTTTTCGTGATAAATTTGCTCGAGATTCAAAATTTTATCTTCACTCTGAAGCTTTGAAATCCAATGATTTTTTTTTGTTTTTCATTTTATTTTAACCCTAATTTCAATGAGGCAATTAAAAACATTTTAAAAATATTATAAAACTGATTTTGTTGAAAACTTTTAAACATGTGTTTTATGAAACTTTAAAACTTCCATTTAACTTAATTAATTATTATACACGAATAAAAACAAGAAGAACATTTGTCATATGTTCTTTATTAGGAATCTAGGATTTAAGTTTTAGAAATTATCGCTTCAACACCGTTTGTATATTTTATTCTAAAGCGAATTTTAAAGAAATATTAGAAAAGGTAATTTCCTTTTTCCCTAATTTTCAGCGTTTAAAAAATTAATAGGTTATTTGAATAAATTGTAGTCTTTCTAATATGATATAGGTTTTACCTCGCCTTAATACCTACGTTATTAGTAGAAAAAGTACTTAAACTACGTTATTAGTAGAAATTACGTTATTACATACGAACGTAATACGTTACGTTATTACGTTCTACGTTATTAGTAGAAAAAGTATTTAAAACAGCATGCTTTGCTGTTTTAAATTCTGTAAACTTGTGTTATTTTTGTGTTTTAATCTGCTCGATTTGTTGAAGTATTCCTAAAGTTGGAATTTATTACTATTTTTATTAGTTTCCCTTTACCTTACCCCACTTTTACGAATTTTACTTAAAGTTTTTCTTTTTTAGCCAGTCTTTATTATGGAGTTATGTGGATTTGACGAGATATATTACAATGTGGGCTTCATGTTCTGTGATTAATGTGGTGAGAAATCAGTAAATACCGCTAAGTTGACAGACATAAAATAATATTTCTAACCTAATAACTATTTCATTTACTAAAGTACTGAAGAAGTTTCGTCCAGAAGCATAAAAAGAAGTTTCTCCGATCTTTAACGTAGATTTTCCGTCAACTGTACTTGTTGTTCAAGAGAGAAAAAGAGAGAGAGAGTTGTGTTGATACACCATGTTTCAAATCCAAAGGACTTTGATTTTAAGTGTAAAGTCGTATTCGGAATAATTATATGTTTACCATTGTGACAGTGGTGTTTCAATAATATTTGTTTAATATCAGGATATTTTTGTAGTTGAGGCAATAGAAACAATTAAAATGAAAGTGGATTTAGGGGGGCGGGGGAGTGCAAACTTAATTCCCTAGGTAATCTTTTATTGTTTCCCTTTAATTATGTTGTATAAAAGTCCACGACGAGGTCTATTAGTACATGTTTCCCTCCAAAGCATATGACTTTTTTTCAACAAATCGCACTAGATATCTACAATTATTTTTTAAATATTTGCTCATGGGATAAAACCACATGTAGTTGGCAGCCGCACAAATAGATAGCACTGCACCGATAGTTGACTAAAAAGTAAAAATTGCTGAACAAAGATTACTCCACAGATGCTAAAAGGTTAGCTAAGAATAACCTGAAAGTTAATCACTGTAAGTTTAAAAAACAATTTCATCATTTTGTAATATTTGAGCATTTTTATAATTTACCTTATTAATTTATTTTTCTTTTATGAGTATGAAGTTCTTGTACAGTGTCAACTGCTACAACTGCTACTGAGGGAGGGTATTAGCTACTAGTGGTTTTACCTTACAACCATTTACTTTTACTGTTATGGCAAACCTAACCTGGACGCGTCATAATGCTGTTGATTGTTGCATAGCTTTTCCAATGCTGCCCGGATTATTCCCCCAAGCTTTGCCTTAATTATAGTAGGTTCTTGACGTGTATTTCATTTTTTTTTGTGTGTAAATTGTTGTAATTACGTTTTCTGCTAACTGAGTCATGTTTTCAAGAACACTTGCAGCAAAAGCTTTTAACAAAATATAGTTTTTAAGAAACAATTTTATTTATCAAAACTTAAAAAATACGTTTATTTAACAAAACCACTGATTTAATATGGAGTTGAAGAAGCAGCAACTTTTATAGCATATTCAAATGACTTCAGTTAGTCAATATTATTTGTTTCCACATTAAATTTTCATTTAACTTAAATTAAAAAAAAATCATGCCTTTATTTCTATCTTATTTAGGAGTAGAAAAAAATCTCTCAGTTAATTTTCACTCATTATTTGGAAAACAATTTTTAGGCTATGTTTAATGTAAAAGCATTCATAAAATCAGCTAGAATTAATTTAATTAGAATTTTCTACTTCTTAACGTTTGTATATCTTAAAAGCCCATAAAACCCTTCATGACGTAAAATGACTCTGCAGCTTTGATATACTTAGTATGATCAGAATATCCATCGAACATTACAATAACTTTGCTATCAAACTGTCTTTCCTGTATGGTAACTTGACCCTCTCAGTTTGGAAGGGTAGTGTGAATTGTAGGAGGGGATGTAGCGGATTTATTTTTTACGACTTACCAGCATTTCCAAGTTTCAGAAAACTGCGATCTCTCATAAATATTAATATAAAGGGCGGGGGGGGGGGGGGAACAAAGTTCAAACATGTTTTATACTAACGGAGGATTTGTCTTCTGGTTTTGTAGGAACTAATGATCGGAAAGGGGTCGAAGTGCTACATTCAAGCTTAAATAGGTGCTCTGGTTTAAACGAAATGCCCATAAAGTACAGTTTTAGGCAACATTTTGTCGCTGAAGAGGAGGGGGAGGGGGGTGATCATCAACAAATGGGCCCTTAATCTCCGTTTGTACATCATTGCATAATTTTAAACTTCATATGCTCTACGTTTACCGTTTAAGTAATAATTGTGAGAATTTGATTTTATGACCTTTGGCACAAATAAAACGTTTATCTCCACTGGGATCGCAAGGGAACTTTTGACATTTTGTTTATCATGATGTCCTTAATTACTTTTATGTTAATTGTACAGTCAAAGTGATATACTTAGGAATAATTTGGGGACTTTGAGTGAATTTTGCGAAGTTTGGGTCGCCAAACTGCAGTTTAGGGCTTCATTTTATAGCTTTAAGGGAGTGGGTTTAGCAACACGACCCACTTTCTGAATCCCCTCTTCTTTGTTCATAATTGTGAAATTTTCAAAATTTATATCCCCTATTTTTACAATAGCACTTACCGTTGAGGAGATATCTAAAAAAATCGTTTTTTTGACCTTTGACCTTGAGTAAAATTTTTGACGTTTGAGTTAAATAGAATCCCTTAAAGTCTGTACCATTTTTCAGCTTTGTGTGAATTTTTCCGAACTTTCGCGTTTTTTTCATCGATTTTGACCGGGCTATTAGTTGTTAAGGATGACATATTTAAGAATGACTTTTTGCCACGTAAGGCGAGATTCAAAACTCTGAAATCGAAAGTATTGCACAAGAAGCGCTTTAAGCAGGATAGCAAACGTCATAAACTTTGCTCTTCGTTTTTCATTTCCATAGTTAATTCCTTTATACTCTCGTGTCTTTTTTTTAAATTTTATTAAGTTTAGTAATATGGAAAAGTGTATCTAACTTTAAAGAGTTCCAAAATATGTAGGGAGGATGATTTTCGTACAAGCTCGCTGTTTTTGGCTAGTTTCATGAAATCGCTCGGATATTGTTTTGAAATGTTACCTGATTTCCCCGGTTAATACATCAAGAATTTGCAGCCAATGTATGACATCACAAATATTGTGTGAAGACCCCTTGTAAATCAACTGAATTTCAATCAAAAGGAAAAAAAAAAAAAAAGCTCGACTTCATAAAGAATCAATACCCATCATTCGAAGCTACCACCTAATATGTATGACATACTGTTTTTGAGTTATACATGTATACGTACATGTATACACATACGCACACTCAGACAACTCGAGAAATCTCGTAATAATCAACTCGCAAAATTTATATTTTATTTGTTCTTACGTCCATTATTAAATACGCTCGTGTGGGAGTGCAGAAAAAACTACTCAGAGTTTAGCCAGAGGTGGGTAAAATGTAAATTTAGGTCGAAATTTGAGTGAAAAAACTTTGTATGCAGTATATGTATATATTTTGTCATCTTACTTGTATAAAAAGAAAAAATAGATTTCATTATCTCATCAAAGGTTAAAAAAAAAAAAAAAACTAACTCAAAGGGAGTTGCGGACAGCGTGTAGAATAAGGAAGTCAACAGTAAAGCAGATTAAAAGAAATGTTTAATACCGCATTTCGAAAACAATTTTCAAAAAATAAAGAAATAAAGAAAGAAAGAAAGAAAGAAATTAAAAAAAATGCTGCAAAATGTAAAATAATCATTATTGTCCCCTCAGAGGAACAATAAGACATCTGAGCTACTAAGATGCAAAAAATTTTTTACAAATTAGTACATCGCAACGGCGTGCAACTGATTTTTACTGTATTATAATTTTAATGACTACCAGTTATTTAAAAAAAAATTCTTATACAAATCATTACAATGAGAAAATATGATGGAAGTATAATGCAAATATATTATGTGTTGAAAAATTGTACAACCCAATCAAAAAATAATAAAAATTTTAGCTTCTGAAACTATTAATATGATGGAAATAAACTTTTTTCAACTGGTTACAAAAAATGTTAAACAATATTTTTCAATATACTTGTTTAGGTTACTTTTAAGCTTAAGGTAGAATCCATCTCAATTCAACAAGGGTGGTATTCGATTTTTTTGAATTTAACATGTGTTTAATTCATTAAAAAATAAGATATACTTTTTTTTTGCTCGAAAACAATTTTTGGACCCAGATACAAGTCGCCGAAGATGGCGGTCCTGTCATGATTTCTTACTTGGGATTTTCGTCAAAATCTTCAAAGTACATTATCTCAGAAATGGTAGAACATGTTTTGTTGCGGTTTTTTTTCCCGAAGTTTTTTTCCTTAAAAAAAACATGCAGCATTTTGAAATTTTTGCTTTAGTCTTTTGAAAAAAAAAAGTTTTTTTTTTTTTTTTTTTTTTTAAATGCCAATTTTAAACTTTTTTATTTTTGTTACAGTTTATTAGTACCACTGAGCAGTACGTTCCCTAAAATGAAGAGTTTCCACTTTTTCGTTTAAGAGATTTTAGAGGCATTTAAAAAAAAAACGGGGGGATTTAGGGAACTCTTTACGTAATGGCAGACCTGGATATTAGAAAAAAAATCACAACAAGAACCCAGAAAATACTTTGGAGTAAGTTATACAGCGAAATTTTCATTTTGAGTCGTCATTTTATTCAGGATATTGAATTTAGCGAGAACAAGATTTCATATTGCGGTTAACGATTCTTTTGGTGCTATGCTGAAAGGTTGCGTGGAGAAAATGCGGCCAATCGGCAGGAGACTGCGTTCTTGCTTTAATAAAAAATAAAACTCCTGGATAAAGTGGAGACTCAAAATGAAAATTTCGCTATATAATTTTATTAAAAGTGTTTTCTGACCACTTGTTATGATTTTTTTTTTTTTTTTTTGAATTTTCAGGCCTGCCATTACGTAAAGAGTTTCTTAAAAACCCCTATTTTTTCAAATGCCTCTAAAATCTGTTAAACAAAAAAGTGGAAGATCTCCTTTTCAGGGAACGTAGTGCTCAGTGGTACTAATTAACTGAAAAAAAATGAAAAATTTTGATATTGGCATTTTTGAAAAAAAACAAAAAAAAAACTTTTTTTTTAAAAAAAGACTGGAAAAAAAATTAAAGCAAAAATTTCAAAATAATGCATATTTCTTTTAACAAGAAAAAATATCCCTTTAAATAAAACAAAACGCAACAACCATGTTCTATCGTTACTGAGATAATGTACTTTAAAGATTTTGACGAAAATCCGAAGTGAGAAATCAAGACAGAACCGCCATCTTTGGCGGCCTGTTTCTCGGCCCAAAAAACTTTTTGGGAAAAAATTAAAAAATAAAAATAAATAAAAAAAAACGAACATATTAATTTTTTATGAATTTTAAAATATGTTAAATTAAAAAAAAAAAAAAATCAGAGACCATCATGTAACGCCCCTTGTTGAATTCAGAATGGTTCTACCTTAAGTAGTAATACAGAAGAACTTTAATTATCCGAAGCATCCACACCCGAACCATATTCGAATAGTTGAATTTTCACTTAACAAATTTTACGCGCTGCTTCTACACTTGCTACGCAGAGAGCAAGACAACAGCGAGCACAGAAGAATCTTTTATTTTTTTTTAATCGCAGTAAGTTTCGGTATATTTTTTTTCATAAATTATGAAATCGGTTCGAATAATCAGCATTTCGGATAGTCGGAGATCGTATAATTGGAGTTTAACTGTAAATAGGTAAAAACTACTGCACACGATGCATATATGATTGTGAAAAGATTTTAGAAAAATATGTAGAAATAAATAAATCAAATATATATTCAAAGCGATATGTAAATATCAAATTATTTTACATGCCACGTTGTTTTTTTTTTTTTTTTTCAATTTTTTTTTAATGACAACGTGCTGAAAGATGTTAAACTAATTAAAAAAAATCTTTAAATATATATACTTAAATATATATATATATATATATATATATACTTTTACGTTAATTTATGTAAATCTTACCGTGAGAGAGCCATTGTGCCCAAAGAAGAAGAAGGGCCCCTAGCATGATCGACGGCAGCGAGGTATCCGCATCCGCAAAGAAGAAACTGTGTCAAGGGACATCCGATCGCTACTCGATTTCAAACGGAATGAGAGATCCGCGCGTTTATCCGCTCTCCGCAACCCCACTGACCCCTGGCGGGAAAACTTCCCAAATTCATCTTTCGGAGCAACTTTTGAGTGACATAAATCTTTTGCGTCTTTTATTGTTGTTTTAGCTCTTTAAATTTTATGGTATGTGTTTATAGTCATTAATGAGGCTTTGTAGTGGAATTTGAAAGCAAAGAGAAACTTCATAAAAAAAGTTGTAAATGTTTATAATACTAGTATGCAGGTTACCTTTAACGCTTCCCGAAAGTATTTTATTCAATGAAAATTGAAAATAAGCTTAAAAACTCCAATCAAGTGGATGTTTCACGTTTTGAATTTCAATTGAAATTAAGTGTAGTGGAAAATAGAGGTGAAAAAAAAGTTTTAAAAATGTTATATTTAAAAGGTTTTTAGTTTCTTAAAAATAGAAAATGTTAAACACTCCAAAAATTTAATAACAAAATAATGCACCCTTTTTCCATATTGTTCTTAGAAATTAGTTTTAAAAAAAATAAATCTTTCACTATTATGGGTCTTATTATTTTCGTAAATTTATCTTCTCCAAACTTAAAATAATTACGCTAAAATCTCGAAAAATAAACGCCCTCAAATAAATATCTGATACTATATTTGTATTTTTAAAGAGAAATTTTGTGTTGGTGCTTATTTTTCAGCTTACCCTGGTCTGTGATTCGGGGATTAAGGGGACCAAGTAGTTTCAGCCCTGTACGTTTACAGACAATAATTATGCATAACTACATGTTTAGTTTTTTCTGTTAAATGTATTGAATATGTATAACCTTTGCTCTCCTTAAAAACTCTTAACTGTCTTGTCTGTCGAATTCCAGGTACTTTACTCTTAATCTCCTAGTTCGGTGGGGAAAAAAAAGTACTTACTACTTACAAAACTGCGGCTTGACTAGCAAACAAGGTATTTTAATTGCATAAAAATATATTAATAATTATTTCTGGAATTTTCGTTATCAATGCATAATATTCACTTGAATGTTATACAGAGTAGAAATAATAAGTCTTATTTCGTAAAAATTTTGTTTAAACGTAATGACTCAAATACTTTGATTTTTATGATTACACTCAAACCGGTTTTTTAGTCGGTGGATAGGGACCGCATAAAAAAAAGTCGCATTAAAAAATCGTTGTTAACTTACAGTTTTCGCAACACAGTTAAAAAGTTTTTTTAATGCAGTGGATCGAGACCGCATACAAAGTCTCACGTAGAAAATAACATAAAAACTTACGAAATAACTAGATATTGCTTCCTTAAACAAAATATAAATAATCCAAGTGACGATAATTTTGTCAAATCGACAGACAAAATTTCCCGAATAAGGACATTTTTGGAAGGCCATAGTCACCTCCGATCGGTCCGTTGTCACTTGAAGATACTACCTCCCGCCATTCGTTTTATAAATAATTTCGTCAGTTGAGTCCCTATCTCAATGAAATTTTCATGTACCGCACAAAAAAGAAAAAAAGAAAAAAAAAAGAGGTTTAAAAGTACTTGAATTTGGTTGTATTTTAACCGCTAACTATTGACTTCTGCAGGTAACTGAAAAAAGTATTATAGTAGATCTAACGCATTTAAAATAACTGCGTATGGCTACAAACATCGGTCGTTGAAAATCACATTATGAGGTGGACGGTGACAAAACTTAAGCTATCAGTCAAACTTACCATTCTTCCGTGAGTGCAATGATTTTTTCTGAAATTTAATTTTTTCGTACTTGTTTCTAATAAGTACACAAAAAAAAAAAAAAAAAAAAAAAAAAAAAAAGCTCTCATTTTCTGGATTTGTGAAGCCCTACATTTTTAATTCTCTAAAACATTTTTTGCACATGGATGAAAAAATAGTTTGTTTTTACTAACATTAAGCAAAATAGGTTGGTACTTATAACCACGCATTTTTCAAGGCAATTATGGTGTGGACAGAATCATCGGCTCTGGGTTCTAGACTTTTTTTTGGGGGGGGGAGAGGGGGGTTCAGCTTATGTTACAAGTTGATTATATTGTATTATGCTGTGTTTACATAGTATTTTCCCCATATTTGGGTTTTTAGCTATTATTGCCTTCATCAATTCCATTAGATGGCAGCAACTTTCTAAAAAATGATGTATAGAGAACAGTTTGTTGTTTAAGTTATCAGGACATAAGTTTATTAATAATAACCTATATTTATTTACATAAATTGATTATTTACATTTTCTGTAATCTTATGAAATAAGTTAAACACTCTTCTAATGTTTTCTGATGCATTTTACATTGGGGATTTTATAAGCCGTCTTCACTACGGGAAAAAATCATTTAATGCAACAACTGTTCTAATATAAATTTCCTTTTTTTTAATTATAAAATAATTTAAAGTTATAAAATGCAACAAAATTCATTAAGGTTCTATCCCTTTCCATATCGTTTAAGTGCTCTTTCTTATATTATTTTTATCTCAAGCTGTCGCAAAGTTAATTATTTCTCCTTTGAAAAGAAAAATAAAATTTTAATTATGACAAATCTCGAAAAAAGTGATTGATGGGATATTTAATTAAATGTTTTCCTAATAAGTATTCTTAAAATCTCCATATTTTAAACTGAAACAAAGTATTGAAGTTTAATTGCGCATACAACGTCATTCAAATTATTAATTGTTTAAAATTTGTTAATTGTATCCCAATTTTTATGTCGCCTCAAGATGAGAGTAATATATTTTTTGACTTGTTTTACAAATTACGAACGTCCTTTTTATGGTCCTCGATCATTAAACAGTATGTTCGTTGAGCGGTTTTAGTGTATAATAATAACAACTTTAATGTAGAGAGAAACAATTTAAAGGACCACAACAACATTCATTTATGAAAAAAATAATTAATAAGACCCTAAATATCAAAACATGCATAAAAACATGTTAGGAATATATGGTAAAGGAACTCTAACATAGGTGCGGTAAAAATATTGTAAAAAAAAAGTAAATTAACATTTCAAAACAATTTGCTACGCGGACGGTATTTGATTCTAACCATCGAGAAGCAATAAAATGGAGAGAGTGAATACTTTCATTCATGAAACAAATACACCAAGTGACGTGATAGATTTTAATGCGAAGCCTTGCAAGAAGTTAGTTTTCTTCCGCTAGTTTCAGGCAACGTGTCAATCATTCGTCGGCATTAAGTCATGTGACTTGAGATCTTTGCCTAAGATTTTACTAAGCCAATGATTGGACTCGCTCCTTCCGTTTACTAATTTCTGCTCCAAGGAGTATACGCTACTGTGACTATCCTCTTGTTGCATTTAAAAAGTGAAAAACAAAGGGATGTAAGCGGACCTTGTCAAGTTTCGAGTAAAACGAGTTTAAAGATAACGATAAGGAAGGTTTTCATTGATTTTTTTTTTCTAAATCATGCTGTATAGCAAACTACCTCCCAGAGCGACTAATATTATCTCTTGCCCCAAGACAGAGGAGATAGTCACCTACTATTTGTACTGGGTATCTCCAAATTTTTAATTTTGCCACTTACACCCCTTTGCTTCTCACTGCCACATTTGTATTAAGAATATTTTTATGTATTAATATTGAATATTATTGTAATGCAATTTTAATAAGTAATATTACATTAAAATAATATTATGATGAAGTTACTTTGAACCTTTAGTAAATCTTTTATGAGGCAGATTTTTTACTGACGTTCAAGAACTAGAATTGAAGTTCTAGAATTATATAAATATTATTAGCAAAGTTTATAGTCTTAATTCAAACCAGAAGTGTACTTACTAGTTACTGGTGTAAAATAAAAATTTAATGCTCCTTTTTTTTGCCGTAAGTCTCGCGCAAAGTTATTCGAGATAACTGGTACGCGGTGATGTTCAAACGATATAAACAATAGAGACTCATTGTTTAGTTCATAATTAAAAAGAAATATTTTCGAAATTGAATTGTGCGATATTAATGTAAACAACAAAACCCGCGCTGTGTAGTATCTGAAAATGCATTAGTTTAAAGTAAAATAGCTGTGTAGTTTAAGTAAAAAAAAAAACGGAAAATATTTTTGGGTTAACAGCGAAATGAAATTTGTCTTAAAAATAAAATGCATTCTTAATAAATTAATTTTAAATAAAAAAAACGTCTTCAAAAAATACCCAGGAACTAAAAAGCGAAAAAAAAACTGATTACACTTACATTCTATTTCCTACCCAAACATAGAAATGAAATTTATTTTACAATTCCAGTGAAAAAATCAACTAAACTAAACACCGAATTATAAAATAAACGCCGATTTAAATTACTATACGATGAATTATTTTAAATACCTAACTAATTATATACGATCGCTTAATTTTTAGAAACCTTTTGAAGTCGGGGCCTCCTATAAACAACTACATAACGTAACTGACAACCCACTGAATCCTGAATTAAACACTAATTTAACTATACGCGAAATTAGTCTTTAAAACTAAACTTACTCAAATACGTTGGGTAGTAGTTTATAGGAGGCCCCGACTTCAAATGGTTATTAAAAATTAAGAGATCGTATATAATTAGTTAGATATTTAAAATAATTCATCGCATAGTAATTTAAATCAGTGTTTATTTTATAATTTGGTGTTTAGTTTAGTTGATTTTTGTACTGGAATTGTAAAATAAATTTCATTTCTATGTTTTGGTACGAAATATAATGTAAGTGTAATCAGTTATTTTTTGCTTTTTAGTTCCTGAGTATTTTTTGAAGGCGGTTTTTTTTTTATTTAAAAGTAATTTATTTTTTGCTTTTTAGTGGTGTAAATAACACGGCGAGCGTCTCGGAGACTTTCAACGACTCTGATTCTCTTTTCAAATGCGTAACTAATGTACAAAAAAATTGTCTTATCATTTTTTCAACTTTATCAAAGTTTGCTTTCCGAAAGCAAATGCACGAGTCATTAAGGAAAAAAAAGAAATCGCTTTAAGTTTGAATTTGTAAAATTGTATATTTTAGAATTGTAATATTGTAATTTAAGTTTCTCAATTAGTGTCATGTAACTCGTGATAAAAGTCGCATGTTTCTTTACATGCCCGACTATAGATAAAGATTAAAAATTCCACTAGAATGAACTTTATGTTTGCTTCAGAGAATCCTTGATTCTGTTGAAAGGTTGTGTAAAGCAGAGATTCAGACAGCTGAACATAAACAAATACGTTTAATACGAAACATGGGGACACACATACAGCAAGACATAGAGAAAAGTAGTGAAGCCCTGATAAACAGACTGCGGCGCTCTTTAAATAGAATAGAGGGCAGATTTTCAGTATCCAATGATGTTTCTCAAATAGCAATAAGCTTTCTCCTAAGTCCGATGGTGGATTAAAGAAGAGATTTCGCAAACTCCGTGGAAAGCTGCAAATGTCTCTTCCAATAAGAAATAAGCACAGTTCTTTCTTTTAAACCAATGGAGAAAGCGATTACATTCAACACCCGCCCTTAATCGCTTATTACTAAACAACACAATGACATAAGTTCATGCAATTTAAATTTAGGAAGAGCCTTAGTAAACATATCAGCAATTTGTTTATCAGTAGAAACATATTCAAAATATATATTTTCAACATTTAAAATATTTCTAATAAACTTTAACCTAACATCAATATGTTTCAATCTACCAGAACTATTTTTATTAGTTATACATTTGATTACAGACTGATTATCTTCATATATGACAATGTTATTTACAATAAGAAATTCACATGCAATATTTTTATAATACACTAGATCTAATAAAGACTTACCAACTGCAAGTACTTCAGCTTCAGTAGAAGAAACAGCTATTGAACTTTGTTTCTTCACGCTCCATAAAATTGGACACTTTTTATAAAAAATAACGTAACCTGAAACTGATTTGCGATCACGCGGATCTGATGCCCAATCTGAATCAACATACATAGATAAATCAACATTAGAGTCACAACATTTACTATACACAATTTTATAATCCGATGTACCTTTTAAATATCGTAAAATTCTTTTAAGTCCGTTCCAAGCCGATTCTGTTGGATTCTCCTGCAATTGACTGAGACAGTTCACAGTGAACAGTATATCGGGTCGTGTTGTCATCGCAAGATACAATAAAGATCCAACTAGTTTACGGTAAGGTCCTTTGAAGATAGTTCCTTCCTCAAAGTCAGCTGGAGTTGACTTTGCTTCTAAAGGTGTTGCACTCGGCTTGCACTCACTCATGTTAAATCTCTTCAATAGTTTAAGAATATACTCCTTTTGATCTAGCACTAATTTAGTAGACGTATGGACACCTGAAATTCATTTTGAAGAAGTTTAGTCACAATCATTATTTCTGAAACATCTGATCCAGCGATAAGAATATCATCAACATATAAACAAATTATTAGTTTTCTTCCATTCACAATTCTGATAAAAATACACGGTTCCGAGTTTAACTGCTTAAAATTAATTTTTAACATAAATTGCGAAAATCTGAAGAACCATTGTCTAGGAGCTTGTTTTAATCCGTATAAACTTTTATTTAATTTGCATACTCTGCCAGATGAATCGTTGAATCCTTGCGGTTGTTCCATAAAAACAATTTCTTGCAACTCACCATTCAGAAAAGCTGTTTTCACATCCATTACATAAGCCTTTAAATTCTCTTGAAGAATCGAAACAAGAACTAATCGTAAACAAGGCATCTCAATGACTGGCGAATAAGTTTCTACGTATTCCTTCTGCTGGTCTCCCCTTGCGCAAAGTCTGGCTTTGAGAGTTCCGTCTCTTTTCTTCCCAAACACCCACTTACACTTTATGGGGGTCGCGTTATCAGGGAGATCTACCAGTTCCCAAGTTTTGTTTATCTGGATGGAGCGCAATTCTTCCCCCATCGCGACTTTCCACTGGGCTTGTTGTTCTTCCGGTAGTTTTGAGATGTCATAAAAGGTCAACGTCTCTTCTTACGTGTACATTGCTTCATATCGTTCTGGCTTTTTACTTTTTCTTTCTGATAGTCGAGGTGCAGCTGCGGGCGTTTTGGTTTTGTTTTCTCCTAACTCTTTATTTACATTTCTGTCCTGTTTTTCCTCGTCTTTTTCTTCTCTTTTCGGGAGCTCGTCTGGTGAATTACTTCTATCTTGCAGATATACTTTATTTTCATTGAAGCGAACATTACGTGACACAATAACTCTGTGTGTATCAGGATCCATTAATCGATATCCCATGCTAGAATATCCAATTAAGATCATTCGTTTAGATTTCGGATCTAATTTTTGTCTGCGAGTATCAGGAATTTTGTCATAAGCATCACAACCAAATAATTTTATTTGATTTAAATCCGGTTTCTGGGAATATTTTAGTTCAAAAGGTGACATTTCATTTATGCTTGAACTAGGGATTCTGTTACGAATATATGCTGCAACTTGAATAGCATATCCCCAACAGTTCTTAGGTAAATTTGCATCATATAAAAGTGCACGGGCTTTATCAAAAAGTGATATGTTCATTCGCTCTGAAATTCCGTTAAATTCGTGAGTATAGGGGGGCAGGGATCTATCGTAACTCCAAGTTTATTTGCTATCACTTTAAGTTCACCTGAAATATATTCCTGGGCATTGTCACAACGAATTTTTCGAACGCTTTCATTCAATTTGAGAAATTTTTTGATTTCCACGGGAACATCATTTTTCTTTTTAAGAAGACGAACTTCACAAAAATGAGAATAATCATCAACTAATGTTAACACATACCTTTCACCCGCTTGAGTTGGTGGGTTGAACGGACCGCATAGGTCAGAATGGATTGTCATCATGGGAGCTTTTTCTCTTCTTCGGTTTCCTATTCCTATAGGGTTCGCGGACTGCTTCGCTAACACACAGTTTTCACAAAATTTATCGCTTATTGGTAATCCTAGTTTGCTCAGAACATGGTTTCCGGAGTGTCCTAACCTGCGATGCCACAGTTCACCTCCATCTTTTTCTGCAACAAAGGAGTTTGAAATGAAGGGAACAAAATCACTTGCATATTGACCTTTTGAATTCAGCTTGCACAAAACGAAATTTGTACTTCCCTTTTCAATGACTGCTTCGTCATTTTTGAAGCTCAAAGTGTATCCAGCTTTTTGTATCTGTTTCACTGAACTGAGGTTTACATTTAGTTCTGGAACATATAACACATCTTTCAGTAGGATCTCCTGCACACCGTCACCTAATACACCGCTAATAGTTCCTATTCCTTTTACTTCCAGTTTACTGGTTTTTGCAGCGCATGACACAGTTCCTGAGGATGGTTTTAACTCATCAAACCATTCCCGATGTGCACACATATGAGCTGTAGATCCGCTATCCACTATAAATGATCGATGTTCTACTTCGCCAACAACGAAAGTCACTGCAACTGCTCCATCCTTTGATGATGTATTTTTTTCTGTCTGGACTGTGCCATTCCTCTTAAAATGTCCTTTTCTTCCGCACTGGTAGCAAACTATGTTACTTCTACAAAATTTCGCAATGTGCCCTGTTTTGCGACACTTGTTACACACTACCCGATGATTTGTAGAAAAGGCTGCACCATTTGTTGACTCTGTTTTCCAAGATTTGGGCTCCGAGACTCGACGATCTCTCATCAGTGCTTCAGCATCCAGAAGACGTCCGCAAACAAACTCTAAAGTGAAGTTCTCCGAAGGCTGATTTTCTATTGCAGATTTCGATGCGTCATACTCTGCTGGAAGAGACATCAAAAGATAGACAATGCTGTCCATATCACTCACTTTCACGCCACACGATTTTAGTTGGGTAACGAGCCTGTTCACTTCATCAATATGCTCCTGCATGGATGAGTCCTTTTTCATTTTCAAAGTTGAAAGTCTCTTTCTAACCGATATCTGACTGACCGCTCCTTCTCGAACATAGATCGATTTCAATTTTGCAATTACTTCAGCACAAGTCTTTTCTTCCGAAAGCGAAAGTAAAACTTTATCACTAAGAAATGATAACATCAAGGCATAGGCCTTCTTACTCGCTAAAAGTTCATTAGCTTTCGAAGAATCCGCTTCACGTTCCAAATACACCTCTAAATTCTTTGCTGCGAAAACCGCTTCCATTCTCCTGCACCACAGAGAAAAATTCCTTCCGTCAAAAGGCTCAACGGAATATTTTATCTCGTCCCCCCATGTTACTTCGCTACTGCAGTGATTTAGTAGCTGAGTGAAACTTAGAACTAACCACGCTCTGCTTTGAAAGGTTGTGTAAAGCAGAGATTCAGACAGCTGAACATAAACAAATACGTTTAATACGAAACATGGGGACACACGTACAGCAAGACATAGAGAAAAGTAGTGAAGCCCTGATAAACAGACTGCGGCGCTCTTTAAATAGAATAGAGGGCAGATTTTCAGTATCCAATGATGTTTCTCAAATAGCAATAAGCTTTCTCCTAAGTCCGATTTTGGATTAAAGAAGAGATTTCGCGAACTCCGTGGAAAGCTGCAAATGTCTCTTCCAATAAGAAATAAGCACAGTTCTTTCTTTTAAACCAATGGAGAAAGCGATTACATTCAACAGATTCAAAATTATCATTACTCTTAATAATATATAAATTTTTAGTACTTTCTTTAACTATAGGTAAAGAAAGTATAAACCTTTGTTTTATGGCCTTTGTTTATCAATGGTTTTTATATTTAATCGTTTGTGAGGGAAATTGCATGAAATTTGTTGTTTTACCCTTAACCTTTCCCTAAAGAACAAATAGGGTAAATCAAAGATTTGGAACCTAAGTTATACCACCCCTAAACATAACCACCACTAAACAAAGAAAAAGCACAAAAACCGGTTCACTGAGTGAGACGATATACAAAGTTAATAAAGTACAAATCGATTTAAATGTGAGTATGATATTTGAAGAGTTCTCGCAATTTCATCAAACCTGAACTTGATTAACATTAGACCGCCGAGGAACTATGCTGTTTCAAACAAAAAAAGACTTTTCCTTATCGGTACAAGCAGGGATGTGCACAGAAATTTTGGAGCCCATCACAAATCCCCTCTCCATATTGTTTACCTCTATATTTCACCGTTTGTTACAAAAATATAGGGTTCCCTCCAGGCTCGGGCCCGGGCCAACAGGTGTCCCTCCCCCCTCCCTGTGCAGGCCCCTGGGTACAGGTGTCTTCGATTATTCATGGAACATTGTACAAAGGAAAAACAAATCCGACGAGTTCAGAACATCCTCTTTTTTTGAAGTCTGCTAATTAATATAATCCTAATTTCAAATTGAACTGGCGGCATCGTGAAATAGTAAATCTAGAATACTGGTCAAACTTCAGAAATCATACACAGTTATAATGTATATTATTAAAGAATATAAACTAAATCTTGGGGGAGGGGTGTTCTGTATTCAATTCCCCTCTCAATTGAACACTATATATATTTAAAAAATGGAATATTAAATACAGAACTTTATATTTTAGTGCCAAAATAAAGTTATTTATTAGTAAATGAAATATTAAGTAATTGATTCAACAATTAAAGTAGCAAAATATATTTAACTTACTGCTTTGCTACGCAGTAAAAAATACATTAGTAACACCTATAATAAAAAATTACCATGAGGCGCAGCGTTGAGAAAATTAATTATCCGTGTGCCACAAGAATTAAATATCGTTCAAGAGAAAGGCAAAACCTTAGGTGTGAAAACACACCGATCACAGCAACACCACGTGACCATGACGTATGAAATTTAAAGTTTCTTGGATTTCTCCGGGACCCCTTATCAGATCCAGACCAAATTACAATGGGACCATCTGAGAAGTATACCCTTCCAAAAAAAAAAAAAAAATTCAAATCGGTCCAGTACCGTGGAATAATTCGAAAACACACATAAAAAGCCGCAATACGAAATCATAACCTCCTTTTTTGAAGTCGGTTAAAAATAAAATGCAGGATAATAAAAAGAAGGAAAATTAAGCATGCTTATTTTTCTTTAGAAAATTAAGCAATTTTCATTAATTAACCCTTCTTTTATTTTAATTTTTTTTACTGTTAAATTATTAGCTCTAGGTAACTGAATATTTTTCACGGGCCGAGCTTTCAGTACTTATCGATCATTTATTTTTATTGAACTAAAAACCCTATAATACAAAAAAAAAAAAACACTATAATACAATATATTGTTTTTCAGAAAGTGCTTAGAACATAAAAATTCTTTCAGTTCTTCAAAGCGTCTTGCAATTTGTTATGCGAAAGAACTTTGCTAAAACTGACAGTGAAGTAAATCATAAAAACCTCGGTATACAGCATACAACTTGAAAATTAAAAAATAAACTTGCTTTTTTTTCTTGTTATTAATACTCTGTTGTGTACCCATTTCAAATCTGAAAAAGGAGTAGCAGTGGGGAGCAAAACAGGTATGTTCTGCAAGAGAAAAAAAAGTATGAAAACAACAAGTGTTTGCTCAGATAGGTGATTTTTGTTATGTCTTTGGACAATGTCGCAAATCAACGTGTAACTGGGCCGGTGGGCGAGGCCTTCGAGATAGGAAGTCCATCCAACTAGCAAATGACGTCATCGTTCGTCGATCCACAATGATATTGGGAAATGAGCACTTTGATTAGTATTTTGGTTTAATTAAACTATTTGGTTTATTTATTATTGTCTTCTATTATTTTAATAGCATTAAAAGTTCTACTTTTTCATTTGAAAACATAAAAAGGAACCGATAATCATACACTAAAAAATACACTGAGCTTAATTCATAGTATTTTACATAACATTTATAAGTCTTACAAAGTATTCAAATAACTAAACACAATTTTATTTTACAATCATGTTAAAACGAAGTGATAAATAAACACAGTTTTATTTTTCATTTGAATGTTTTTGTTAAACTAATCGCATTTTAACTACTTAAATATTGCATTGAAACAGTAACTCTTAAGAAGTATTCAAATAAATAAATGAACTTTCATTTTACAATTACATCAAAACAAAAAATATTTTTACCATTGTAATTGAATATGAATTAAATGAAATTTTAAAAAATAAATAAACATTTTTACTTAAGTAAATGGGAAACATGACTGCAATATGTTTCAAAGACATAACATCAAATTAAAGTACATAATACCAGATTATTAATGTTAACTTAGCAGAGCAAATTTATTCTTTTAAAAAGACATGAATGCTTGGGTGCCACCCCCCAAAGTAAACACTGCCCTACCCCCTTCAATTATGAAAACTTCAAGAAAAATACCCCAAAAACATAAATACTCCCCCTTCTCCCTTAAAATTTCAAGGGCACAGTTATTTAACTATAGCCGTTGAAAAGCTACCATTACTATGAGACTATGATTCCGACCCCCCCCCCCCTTCGGTGGGCACTCTCGAAAAATTACACAGGAATTCAACTTAAAACACGTTAATTAAAGAAGGAATTATGCAACATCATGAATACTGTATGTTGCACATCAAAAAAATGTATTCAATATCTAAGCAGCCTTTTTTTTTTTTTGAATTTGGCTACTTTTCCATTTTCAGCTTTTTCTGCTGCTAATGATTCTTGTGGGAGAGGGGGGGGGGCTTCAATAGTTCATCATTTCAGGCTTTGAAAAATCATTTTAAAAAGCATTAATTGATGACAAAGTAACCTTTTTCAAAAAGCTTTTCATAGAATGACCATTTTAGCAACTTTCTTCAATACTTAAAACCTCATATATAGTAGGGGGGCATACTACATTCCGTGGGAAATTTCGTGAGGAAATTGTGAGACCAATTTTAATATATTCCTTATGGTCTATATGACTATGCCTAACCGGGTGTTTTGCTTCAATACGTGTCAGACGGCTTGTATGACGTCATCAATCCAAGATGGCGGCTTTGATGAGTTTTTGAAATTATGAGCTTATTTTTGGGTATTTTGTGATAATTTTCTGGTGAATTTACTTGATTAATATTCTATTCACCTTCTTATTATAAATTAAAAACAAAATATTTGATTTATTTGTTTATTGACTCATTTTTATAGAAAATTCTAATAAATGCTATTTTTTTACCTTGGCACACTCTAATTAGCAACTTAAAAGTATCTCGGGTGAGCTTTCGCAGTTAAAAATATTTTCATTTTTCAGGCTAAGATCCCTAAACATTAGTACAGTTGAACCTCGTTAATTCGAACACGATTATAACGAAGTACTGCTAAAGCGAACTACTATTTGCTGGCACAGTCCTTCTGTTGAAAATCACTTAACACACTCATCACTATTGTTTTTTAGATGAAACGAGCTACTGTTGAGACAAATTTACTTTGAATGTCCCTTTGAGTACGTTTTAACGATGTTCGACTGTGTAATCGTTTAACAGAATACCTAATAACCTGTATAATTGCGCTTTACGAGGAGCTTTTCTTACATCCTTTAGAACGCGCCCCAGTAACGCAAAACAGTCCCGTGCAGGACGATTTTCTGACCCTCACCCTTGACCTCTTTGACCGGATGTGAATATCGTATTAGATCGGGGGTGCTCTTAAGGAATTCGTAGTAGAGAAAGTATTGTTTGCCGGTTCGTTGGTGATTAATCTGATCTACAAGTACGGTTATTTTTTCCTTAACCTATTTCTGCTGTTTTATTCATGATGTCTTCCATCCCAGAAACTCATTTACAAGTTTCTTTGCCTCCATCTTCAAAAAAAGCAAGGCTACAAATTAATTACAAGTTGTGTATTTTTTGTCAGATTAAGAAAGACCGATTAGTTAAACCCATTGGTTATGATACAGTGTTAGAATGTATCAAAAAGAGAGCAGAATGGAATGACAAAGAGTATACATTACTTAAGGATAAGATTAACGAATGTGACCGTAGAAGAATTGAAAAATGAAAACGCATCATGGTATGCAGAATGCTACAAGAAGTGCACTAATGAAGCAAGTATGGACAGAAGTAAGAGATCACACGAAATGGATAAGAATGAACCACCTTGTTCTACTTCCATTCATGAAGACAATGTTGTAGGCTACACAACGAGATCCGAAATTGTCGTTGGTGACAAAAATAAGCGTTTTCTGCTTCGAAAATGGGAGTGTAAAAAAACCATTGGTGGTGATAAAAACAGATTCTGCAGGTCAGCAATTACAAAAAACAATTGAAATTTCCAAAAATGAAACTTTCAAAATTAAACTCAGTGACTGTACGGATCCAGGAGACCCTCATTTTATACCATAAATCTTGCTGGGCAAAACATGTACATAATGTTTTACGAAAACATCGCGATCCTGATGCAGTAACAAAATCGCAAGACATTTCTAATGATGCAACAGACGTAGAATTTCTGTGTGCATTAAATGATTTTCTTGTTGAGGGAAATGTTACTACAATAGCAGACCTTGAAATGAATTATCAGTCAATTGCAAATAAAAATGAAGGAAAAAGTAAAACGCGGAAAGAAATTAAAAATCTCATTCAAGAAGAAATGGATGACGCTATATTTAGTAATCCAAAAAGAGTAAAATGAGTCGCAACGCGTGTCTTTAACTCCTTAAGACCGAGGCCGGCCGTATACGGCTTTGTAACTTAGATCCGAGCCGCCCGTACCCGGCCGAGTTCTGCGAATTCAGGGGTGGTGGGTAGAAGAAGACACCCTACTGCGAGACCTCCCCGAAGAAGACCCTTTCTTCTAGCCGATAGCTATTTAGCAAGTGATAGCGACAACTGCATGAATGGGGAGCTGCTAATGACTTGATGTCGCTTGGCTTCCTCAAAAAATGAGAAAAGATGAATGCGTTGTACGATTTCGTTTCAATTTCCTCCACTTCTAATCCTCACTTTTTTGTACCACTTTTTAAAAAGTAAATTCAATTCTAGGATTTATAAATTAATGTTTTGTATAATTTTTATGATAATTCGTACAACATTAAAGCCCAAACTTTGCAAATAACTGCATATACATGCTTCAGGTTTACAAGGAACCTCGAAACACGGGTGTGCAATTACTACTTGCAATATTTCTCCATCTATTAACCTTTTCTATTTTCATTATTTTTATTTTCAACCCAAATGTAATTATTTCTTTCCAGTTTTAGAAACTTAAAAGTATTACTCAGCAAATCAGAGCTTGGAAGGCATCTAAACAAAACAAATCTGCCCAGAGCTTTAACTTGCTCGTGAAAATATACTGCACCCCACCACACAACTGTTACCCAAACAGTAGCGCCCCACAAAAAGTGAGATAGGAAGTCATAATTCCATAAGGACTTAAAACACACATAGCATGTAAAAATGTATGCATGGGTCAACCAACTCCAGTATTCAGGTCGCACGGGTGGCTAAAGAAGATGCCTTAGATACTAGTTCTCTCAGAATGGTCAAAAGAAAAGAATTTTGTTACGATATTATACAATTTACAAACTACCGTATTATCCACTTTACCTTTAGAGTTCAAAATTTTGAGTAAAGTGATACTTGCTAGCAATATAATATATATTTGCACTTATAAAAATTTAATCACAAAATAGCATTTTCTAGTTTTCTTCTGACCAACATGTGATTCATTAATTTGGGAAATTCAATCAGTTTGTCAACATGTAAGTTGAGAACCATGATTTACAAAAAAAACGAGCTGATGTGTGCATCACATGACTTCCTTTTACACCAATTTAATGCTATTTCCCTATTATTGCAATTTTAATGGGATTCTCTCTCTAACTCTTTAAATATCACTAGCAATGGCCACATTGAAAGCAGATTTAAAAAAAAAATCGCCAAATTTTTCGCCAAGTTGGCGACAAAACTTGGCAACCAAAAGACTGGCGATATATCGCCAAGTGACCGCCAAATTATAACACCACTTGAGTTTGCATCGAAATTAACAATGATTTCCCCCCAAAAAGGTGCAAAAGACCCCTTTAGAAACACCCGAATGCAACCAAAATAGGAGGTGCACAACTAGACCCCACTACGAGTCTATGTACCAAATTTCAACTTTCTAGGACATACCATTTTTGAGTTATGCGAGATACATACGCACATACGCACATACGCACATACACACATACGCACATACATACAGACGTCACGAGAAAAGTCGTTGTAATTACCTCGGTGATGGTCAAAATGGATATTTCGCGTGTCTATACATTCTTAGGCACTTTTCCGCATGTGGTCGAATCGAAAAAAAAACTCAACATTCATTTGGGGGTGAGCAAAATGGAAATTAAGGGCGATTTTTGAGTGAAATTTTTTTCGCGAATACAATACTTCCTTTTTTGTAAAAGGAAGTAAAAAGGTGAAAAATGACAATCTGCTTAAATCTTCAAAAACAGTTGTCTCTGAAGTGGGATAAACAGAAATTTCTAATAACGCTAAGTCACATTGTAATATTCCTTTAACGATTGTAGTGTAACAAACATCAAAAATTCGGATTTAATTCTTTCCTAAATTCATTTAATCAATTTAAAAAGACATTATCTCTTGCTTTCAGTAGCACATCCCACAACTTTGTTTCCTTGAAAATATGAATTAATTGTTAAATTCTTCAAACAAATTAAAGTACATATTTACTTCTGTATAAATGGCATTATTCAGGAAAACATCATTAGAATAAATTTTAGGGAATATTTTTTTAAAATCATGTCATACAGCATTTTACTTACTGATAAATATAAAGAAAATCTAAATCTGTGCTTCTACATCTGTTGCATTTACACTTTTAGCACTAATTTAGAATTAATTGATTTTTTAAGAGAAAACAAATGTCACCTCCTTCCCCCAATATGAAATTGTTGTCAATAATAATTAAGCGATTTCAGAGTTGCATCAAAACAAGAAAACTTTCGTTCAGTACAGATTTATCTATCTTGCATTTCTATGTTAAAAAGTTGTATGCTCTCATCTTTATCATATTCGATTAGCTAGTTATATACGATAACCATGGTAACTTGTGTGTTTGTGGGTTGGAGGGGCGGGGGGCAATTTTACCTTACTTTCAAAAGTAAAGGGGCCTTGCCCTCTCACTTTTCAGAGTTAAAAATTAACAGTCGACTGAAAAATTATTTCTACTCGGATTGATTTTACGTATTAATTTATTTTGCGGGAATAAAACCAAAAATCTCCAAAAAAAAAAAAGAAAAAAAAACTGAATTTTTTATTATGTTATTTCATTGGAATGAAGATTATAATTGGAAGAGTTCATGGCCGGATTTGGAAGTGTGGAGGCCCCGGGGCAAACGAAGGAGTGGAGGCCCCTAATCAGGGTTCGAAAAGATCATCATATTTTCGAAAATATCCGATACTTTGATATACAGTAGAAGACCATTATAACGCCGACCTATATAACGCAATTCTCTATAAACCGTACAACTTTCCAGAAGTAAACAATAGGTTTTGAACTTAAAAAAATACCTCTGTTTTGATATGCAAACATAAAAATTGTTATTTTGAAACAGTTTTTCATCTTTCCATCTTAATCCAAAGCTTTTAAATGGAAATTAGTACCCCCCTTACAGTAAACAGAAAATACCAGATGGCTCTTGCAAATGCAGCTGTTATGCAAACCAAGAAGCTAGCAGAAGTGCAGGATAATGCACTTTCGTTTGATTGTGAAACATATTTATTTGTGAATAACTAATTGTAATGTTGGTGCTTTAATACTCATTGCAGATAAAACTCATTCTGAAGTGCTAATATAGAGACATATTCTGAACTTTAGTTTCAAAATTTGTGAAATGACCTATATAACGCAAAAACCTGTATAACGCAAAAGCTCTGGTCCCAAGGTGTACGTTATAATGGTCTTCTATTGTATATCCGAATATTTTGATATATATGTACATATCCGATATTTTCGACCCGTGAAAGCTAGGATATTTTGTAAAAATTTTATTGTGGAGGCCCCGGGGCAGTAGCCCCGCCTGCCCTCCACTAAATCCGGCTCTGGAAGAGTTAGTCTACTGTGGCTATTCATCCCAAATTTTGACGGCAAACTCCATTTTTATCTGTCATTTAATAAGTAATGTCAAAATCCAATTACATAGACTAGTTTTATTTTTAAAAAGAAAAAAAAGGGGGGAAATAAATAAGATTTCGTGGCTTCCCCACTAAGCATTCTCTTAACCCCCGTTTTTTGAGGAAAAGATTTTTTTTTTTCATTATTACTCTTGAAAAATTATCTTTCTATTATTTTCTTTCAACTTTCCTTTTTTTTTTCTCCTGACTGGGATAGCTTTTATTACTTGTCCGTAGTATACTCAGAAATGGAAAAGAGATAGGGGTGCAATTTCTTCCAAATGTTTGAAAATAGTTTCAAAAACATTCTTTCAGTAGTTATTCTCATCAGTTTGTGCAAATGGAATTGATTGAAATTGGAAAATTTAAATTGTTACATAATAAATCTTAAGCTTGTGCTTGAACTGTAATGTTCTTATTTATGATTAATATCATCTGCGCGTTGAAGGCGGCTAATATATGTGTATAAGATATATTAAGATTTACAATCAATATACGAAAGTTAAGGGATTTGGGAATCAACCCGGCAAACCTTCTCTCGCCATGCCCCTGTTACATATATTTTTTCTGTAATTCTAAAATATGTCTCTTAAAAATCTAAAAAATATTTATATTTCTGAAAAAAGAATGTTTTATAATTTTATTATAGCCTTTTTCAATAACTTTATAAAAAATGAAAACATGTATTAAAAAGAAATATATGTTTTATAACTTATTATTCTGCAGAAGAATAAAAGTTATTGGCTGTGCTCAAACTTTTTTAATCAATCGAAATCGGGAGAAATGTTTCCAAAAACTAAAGCTGCTAGAAAGGTTAGGCATTTTGCGCTGTAGGCTGAACATGATATCCAAAAAAAAAACCGAACTTATTAGCAATATGGTTAGGAACTGATGGAAAGTCACGCTGTGAGACCACCTCAAAGATCCTTTCTTCCGACCGAAGTATTTTCAACTGATGGGACAAGTGACAGTGATGTACAATTCCCAATGGCAATACAACTACAAGGATTGATAGCTAATAACTTGTGAAGATGCCCGCATTTCGGGAGGAAGGGGGAAATGAAGAAACTTTTATATTCATTCTTTTTCATTCGCGCGACTTGTTCTATTTTTTTCCCTTTGAAATTCTTCATTCCGAAGTTGCTTTTGATTTTTGAATATTTTTTTTGCAATTCAGATGTTTTATTCCTAATTTTAAAACAGCCCATGTGTCTATAGATCGCAGACAGCTGAACCAACATACGCGATAAACACTAGCCTAGGGAAATAGCGAAAAAGGCTGCACGCCTGAAGCGCGACAGCGATTAAGGTGACAGCTTACCACGCCTCCTGTAATTAGTGCACACAAGAACTGACGAGATGCTGCCGAAGGGGGTCTCAGCGTGGACGATTCCATTTCCAAAATAGCTTGATCGAAAAAGTCAGGACCTAACTGTAGTAAAAAATTCCCCCCTTCCCGGTCTTAAAGAGTTAAAGGCAACTGTAGACATTACCCTAGCTAATGCAGAAGATGATTTTATAGACATTGGAAAAACATGAGAACTATCTTTGAAGCAGCAAACACTTTACGCAAAGCAGTTTTATCTCATCAGAAATGGATATTTACAGGATCTCTTGATCAGAATCAGATAGTTGATGCCGTTCCAACCGAAGTTGACCAGTTTTTTAAATGGCACTGCAACGGAAAATTTGAAATTAATTCTACTTCTGAGGTGCAGGACAATACCGTGCTAAACAAAGCAAAAGACTGTCACACATATTCATGTATGAATGTATGAAATACTGTCTCCGTACCAAGCTTCAAAAGAAACTGTTCATCGACACACCCGAGACATGCCTTTGCAAGTTGATGTTGGCCTTACAATGCACTCTGCTACCCGAAGCAAATTTATAATTGATTTTTTACATAAAATAGGAGTTTCGATTGAGTATGCTAAAGTTCTACGTTTGGAAACACAGATAGCGAATGAGGTAACAAGGCGCATGGATGAGAGTGGCGGGATCTATATTCCTCCTGATCTGATAAAGGCAAGATTTCTGTTTTGTGCTGCAGATAACATTGATTTCCTTGAAGGCACATCTTATGGAAAAGTTTCTTTGCATGGCACAGTAATGGTACTTTATCAACAGAAAAAAGACTCGGATAGACAAATTCCACTTTCTCTTACCACACCTTCAGCAGCCTTCAGTTCCCTTTCGACATTACCTCAGTCCCTGACTGAAATAACATCTTATAAAATTGCAAAGACAAGTAAGCCCAAATGTTCAGCATTTGGAGAAGTATTAGAAGATAAGAAAACAGAAAGTGAGATATTAAATCAGTTCCACTTCGAAGATATTTTTTGGATGATGGCCCGCGTTCAGCAAATAAAACATGAATCTGTTAATGATGATTTACATGAATTTGAAAGTGACGTAGATGATGGAAGTGCATCAAGCCCTGAACCTGTTATCCAAATTCCAAACTTGTCCGCGTACAACTCTATAGTTAAAAAACAGCATATCACTGAAACGCGTGTTTGTGTATTACATCTCATCGATAGCAGCTCAAGTTTTTCATCAACACAGCTTACTTTCATGCAGAAACTAGAAGACGTAACTAAATATATTTTAGTAGAAAATTCACCGACAGTAGTCACCATGGATATTGGGTTATACAAACCAGTTTTAAAACTTGCTATGGCAAACAAAAACTTGTCCCATAATTGGATTATTAGGCCTGGTGAATTCATACGGTTATGGCTATGCTGTGAGCAATTGGGTTATATTTAGATGGTACAGGTCTCAACTCCACTTTGACTGAGTTATACAGTGAAGCTGTAGTGTAAAAAATTCTTGCAGGAAAGTGTGTTAAACGGGCTATAGAAGCACATTCTACGTTAAGGGTTGCACTATTCAAATGTTATCTCGATGCCTTTTATACACACAATGAAGAAATTAAATTTCAAAGCGATTATAAAGTGCAAAAATTAATCAATTGCTTTCAAGAAAAAAAGTATTGTGAAGCAAAAGTACTTCACTGAAATGTAATGCAGATATTAATAGATTTCAAAATACATGAAAAAAATGAAAGATTTTGAGGATACAGAATCAAGTGGAAGACCAATATTTAAACTTGCTTTGTTATATATGCATATGGTTGATATTATGCTACTTTTTGTACGGTTTGTTAGGTCAGGAAATTGGGAATTACACATTTCTTTATTGGAAGCTTTCGTTCCCTATTTCTTCGCTTTGGATTTGAAAAATTATGCAAGTATGATATCATATTACCTGATTGATATGAAGCGTCTTTAAGTTAAGCATCTAAATCTTTGGAATGCATTTATGGAAGGAAATTGGGTTGTTAAAAAGTCTTCTGTACCATTTTGTGCTTTAGGGTCATATGAAGCTTTAGAGCAAGAGAATAGGAGAATGAACGTAATTGGTGGAATAGTAAATATAACTCAAAAGAAAAATACTTAAGCGCGATTTTTTTTTTTTTTTTGACCTCTCCAGAGCTGGCAAGGCTTTCTGATAAAACTAAAGCAATGATTGGATTAAATGAAATGTTAAAGAGTAAACATCATGATTTGGCAGGTTCAAGAGGAAAGCTTTCCAAAATATTTTTATTGCTGCTATTGGTAATTAAAAAAGTTCATAAAATCTGAATCGAAAATCACAAATAACGAAAGAAAAAAAAAGAAAAAAAAAACTTATTCTATATGGGCAATTTGTTTTTAAATTTGAAAATTAATCGCATTAAAATATTAAATATGTAATACAAGTTGAAAAAAAAATCATAAATAGGCCTCAAAAATGTGTTAAAACCGAGAATTTTCATCAATATCTAGTGCAGCCGCCATCTTGGATTAATGACGTCACACAGGCCGTCTGACACGAATTCAAACAAAACACCCGGTGAGGCATAGTTATATAGGCCATAAGGAATGTATTAGAATTGGTCTCATAATTTCCTCACGAAATTTCCCACGGAGTGTCTTTTACCTTAAGTAAGCAACTGGACTATATATGTTAAATTTAGATCAACGTTTTGCTTAGAATGCTCTTTTAGGAATTCAGTGTGACAGTTTTGTGAGGAGGGGGAAGGGAGGGGATAACAAGAAGTGTGACATCACGCGTTGTTTATAACAATATGCTCATGTTGAACAGCGTTACATGTAACAAGAGGGGGGGGGGGCATTTGTTCAAAATTTCGCAACATACTTTATGGACAGCCCCTTAATTCAATTTATGTTACAGTTTCAGAGTTCCTGAAACCATATTAACAGAAAACCCAAGGAGTTCAAAAACTATGTAGTTGAAGAAATTTTGCCCTTTTTAAGCATAAACAAACAAGCATAGAGCATTTGGCAAAAACACGTTGAATATCCACTGCTCAAAAGTAATCTTTCGTAAGCTCAGAAATTATGAATACCGTTAACTTAACCACAATGTGTGCACAAATATCATAAAACTTAAAGACAACAGTGGAAAAAAATATATATTTTTTTAATTTATGCACAGAACCAGCTTGTTTGAATAGCATTGCAGGGGCGTAGTTGGGGGGAAATGTTTGAGTATCGAACCCACGATCTCCGGCGTTCAAAGCTAATCTTCAACCTCAGAACTACGGAAGCCCATTAAGGAATGTTTTTTGATCAAAATAACACATGCTAACGTATGAAACAATTTAATCGAAACCGAAAATATAAGATTAGTTCAGTTAAAAGCCTGTTTCAATAAACTTGTTAACATACATATTAACTGAATATCAACACCAAGTTACGTTGCTTCTGATAGCAACAAGTATATTTGCAGAAAATTTTGACATATGTATATTGTCAGCTTGGAAAATCCATTTCGAATAAATGCGTGTACAAGGTTCAAAAAATAAAGAAATAAAAAGTTGCAAGTCAACCATTTCAAATATTAAAGCAGTAACGCTGAAATTACAAATTACAGACAGAGATATCAGAAAGGAAACTGACAATTGTTTGTGTAATAGAGGAAAAGTTAAGTAACCTTAACTGCATGAACTCAAAAGCATTGTTAAACTCAAAAGCAATTTGTTTATCTGAGAAAAGTACTTACCTCCGAACTTTAAAATTTATTCCATAAGGAGTCCAACTTTTTTCTTCGCATGCAGGTTGTTCAGAAGCGGAAATCGCTAATTCACTTTCACTCAGCAGGCACTTACAAAATTTATATATATATATATATATATATATATATATATTAATTGCTTCTACATTCCGGTACGTGGAAAGGATGAGATAAATCCAACAGTATTGTATTCATTTCAGCCAGAGCACTACTGTTTACTGGTTAAACGCACTGCTTTCAAAGTTTCGCGCCAAGTTCAAAGATCGAGGACTGGTGGCGTAACGAAGCGGGGGGGGGGGGAAGGAGTTGTCTAGCCTGTTATCACGTGGGTCTCGCGGTGGGATGACATTCAAAAATAGAACACTTATCTACAGTGTCAAAACAAATCTATTTTTTTTTAATGTTCCAACACGTTTTATAACCGCAACTTAAAACGGTCAAATCCGTCCAAACAAAGTAATTTTTCTTCCCATTCTTTTTTCAAGTTATCCTCCTGCGATCATGAGTTCATTTGCACTCTTAAGTGTACACAAACACAAGATTTTTTTTTTTTTTTTTCAAATTAGGAGACTCCGCTCTTGCTCGCTTCGCTCACAAACCTTCTTCTCTCCAACGTTCCTGACCTGCGACGGATGCGGGAAGATTTCGATAATTAGGATACTTGGCGATTTCTCAACTATTGTCAATTTTTAAAAATGTTTTGAACTCTAACAATTAAGAGAATTTATTTCAGTCGTGCTAATAGTGTCAAAATGAAACGATTAAATCCCAATAGTCGGTCATTGTGGAAAAAATCTCATTTACTGAAATATCTCCGTTGATATCCCTCGCCATTGTTCGGTCCGCTTGATCCTTTCCACAATTAAACTTGAAACAATAAATTTCATTATAACGTCTTCTACTGTAATAATAATGCATTATCTAGTAATATTTAATAATATAATATAATTAATTGTTTTGTTTCTATGAGGTTTCACCAGTTTTGTATTTCATTGATTTGGTTTCGTCTCTATTACAACTGATATTGACGACCACGCTCTCCATTGTCTGCCATATTATTGAACTGACCGGACCAGACCATGTCTATACCGTGATCGATCCTCAACAATCGCAAAATCGCAGGAAAGATTTACCGACAATTTTATTAAAATTTTAACAGCAATCAAAAATAAAGAAATAAAATCCAAACCCATGTTTATCAAAATCTAATTCGCAAATTCATTCTTAAACAAATACAAAATGTGACCGTCATCGTCATGACGTTTGAACGATTTTATTGGATGCAGCGTGCTATCATTAGGTGTTTAAAGACAAACCGCCCCCAGTTCATAGCAAGTTTAAATGGTGTAAATAAATAAAAATCATAAGAAAATGTAAATAATGCAGGTTAATACGTGAACGAGAATTCCAGTCACTACGTTATAGCCAAAAATTTGCTTTATTACGTTACGCACAACGATCAAACCAAACTACGTACATGCAAATTTGAGAGTGTTCGAGGCACCAAATTAATCACGACTCCAATATTTGAATATCCTTTAAGCAATTAATTTACACAGTGCATTTGCAAAAACTGTTCCTAATATTCTTAAACCTATGATTTTGTTTTAGTCAGTCTCTGCAGGAATTTCTTCTTTGTTCTAATGGGACGTTCGAAATAAAATATGTACTCACAAAAATATAATAAGCAGAAATGCACATCGTGATCAATAATCATTCGAACTTTTTAGTGATATATGTGTAAACAAAATGGTGTGGTAAAATGTTTTAACGTTAATTTTTGCTAAAAATAGGATCAATTTAACTCGATTTTTTTTCCGTGGTCAACTAATTTATCCACAGACTTTTTTTAATTTGGTTTTCGGAACGCTCTTTCGCATCTGTGTCACTGCTGTTCGAATGGCTTTATTGTCATCATAGAAACTTAATTTCATTTCAGCTTAATTTCGGGAACATAAAAATAAATTTGTGTCCACGGTCACCCTCCGCATTCAGCTGATTTATCACCGTGTGACTGTTTTCTGTTCTTAAAACTGCAAACTGCAATGAAACGACCTTTTTACGGTGATGTTCTAGACATTCAATCAACCGTGACACAATGCCTAAAGGGCATCCCCAACACCAAACTCAAAAAAAAAAAAGATAAATTGAGATAAATAAATTCCTTTGTGCTGAACAGTAAAGTAAGAAAAAAAAACAACGTCAAAAAAGCACAAAATGCAGAATACTGCAGACAATGCAAAAGGTAATGAGCCTATGGATTTGTGCTTTATTGACGTTGTTTTTTCTTACTTTACAGATAAATTGGTTGACCTCTTAAAACTTTGTTTAGTTAAATGGATTCTATTTTGTCCAAATGTCAGCTTCAAAATATATTACCACAATTTTTTTCGTTCACTATAAAGTGGTTGTTTTAGCTCACACTGTGTACTCCTTTAGTCCATCTCTGAACTAATTATGTTTAATGAGTTTGCTCGTGGTATCTGTATGTACGTGCGTATGTTTGTGTCTCGTATACCTTAAATCTACATAACATAGAAAGCTTTGCAAAAGTAAAAATAAGTTGTTAGATTAAAATTGCATTAGAATCAAAACTACTGAAAAACACCTAAAATGCTTTCAACTTTTTAAATTTTAGAAAAATAAATTCTACTAACGTTTTTTGTAAGTATTTTGTAATTTTTATTTTCGTAAAAAATATTTTAGTTCAGTATTAAATATTGCTTAGGTAAATGAAAAAGAAAAATAATCGCCGTTGTTTAAAAAAATCATTAAATTACATTTTGCTGAAAAAAAATCACTTTATTACCTTTTTTAGATTTATGCATACATAGTTTTCCATCATAGGATTTTTAAAAAAAAGAAAAATATTATACTTTAACTCTAATTATTTTTCAAATTACAATTAAACATGTTGTCAGATGAATGGTTCAAAATAAATGACGCCGGACGTTAGAGAAACAAAATTTCCACCATATAATTTCGAATAAGAAGTTTAATATTTACTCTGAAAATTACACGCGTATGCGCATTATAAAAAGATTTGCAAAACAAAATAAAAACTTTAGAAGAAAATTTTTCTGAGAAAGTTTAATTACACTGAAAGAAACGAGGAAATTTAATCAAGAAACGTAAAATTTCAAGAAAGTAAACTACGTCAGACTATATTATAATTCAAAAGGCATGCATTTTTTATAATTGCATTAACGTTCAGGTTTTGTTTTAGTGAAATAGAGGGTATTTTGTAATGAACCTTTTTCATCATAATCACGAACAAGATTCATACTTCTATGCTTTGAATGCTTTGTGCACTTAAATTCAAGGAGTTTGAAGACTATTATTTATTAAGAGAAAATGTAAATAACCAAGAAAGGTCAAAAATGATGAGAGATTCAAAACATAGTACGAGAGCATAATACAGGATTAAAATGTAACTGATATGTTTAATATCAAGATATATAAATCAATCTTTTGCTCTTTCCTATGTTTAAATTCCACGACTCCCTGTTTTGAAAATTTAGAAAAAGCTGACGGAATTATGTAGTTTCTCAACCGGTCTTTTTCACCTTCTTTCAAGTGAAAATAAGAAAAAAAATATACGGAAAGAGTAAGTCTAACTTAAATATTACATAGTCTGTTCATTCCTTTGGTCTAAACAAACGAAATTTAGTGTGCAGATGGATTTTTTTCCCAAATTTCATTTATTGGCCAATTTCTGAAATGTCAATTCAATAAATAAATAAATAAATAAACAAGTAAATAACAGAAGATTTTTTGGCAATTAAATGCCATAAAAATCAAACTAATGGCGTTGGAGATATATCTCTTTCAAGTCAATTGGGCAGAATGTATTTTTTAGTTAGATGAGGAAAAATAGTTGGTGAATTATGCAGTTTTTTATTATATTTTTTTTTAGTTTAAAAAGTTGTTTTGTGCAGAGCAATTTTCGGCAAGCAAAGTACTAATTTAAATATTTTTATTGTTTTTTTTAGAAAAAAATTGTTTATCTTACCAGTAGTTTAAGCTCAAGAAAGCAAGGAAATTTGGTTCCTTGTTTTGTGATTGTAGTACTGCGGATGAAATTTTCTTTTGGCACAATGTAATACGAACTTAACGTATAACGGAAGTAACGTAGTAGTTTATGAAAAAATTAAAAAAAAAACATTTTATTCATTTTATTTATTTATTTATTTATTTATTTTTTGGTTATAATATGTTGACTATTTTTACTTTGCTATGGGAACTTTACTTTCCGTTATGAGAACTCACTGACGGTGCAAGCATCTCGATTTTTTTTTTTTTTTGACTTATCTCGGGCATGTTTAGCAATGCTAAACAACCCCCATGAATCCAAATATCTGCAAAAAATCCAAGAACAGCAATGGGTCACTAAGGACCTCGTCCTTCGTAAAACCCAAACAAGATAGAATGTGCTCAGGTGAAACCTCTCCAGCAGAGCACCAGTGACACTTCGGAAAAGTCTTGATATTCCCAGAGAATCTAAGAGCTTTTGTGTGGCCACTCAGGAATCTCGAATATGTTGTCTGGAGTAGTCTACCCTTGAGTCTAAAGGACTCACCAGGACATTTTGCAAAATACCAGGCGTGTCTGGGAGGTGTTTTAAATTGGCGATTGAGCTCCATTTTTGAAATTGTGGAGATCTCACTGAAAGTGAGATCTCCACAAGGGCTCACACCCTCCGCAGCAGCAGATCTAGCCAAAAAGTCAGCCCTTTCATTACCCTCAACTCCAACGTGGGAAGGGATCCATTGAAAGTGAATTGTATGTCCTGATGAAAGAGTATGTAGTAGACTCAGAATGTCCAGGCTGGTCTGGTCGCCCACATTACTCCAATTAGCGAGGTACTGTATTGAGGCACGACTGTCAGTCAAAATCCAGATTTCCTGGAAAAACTCCTCCCGCTGAACAGCACACTGCAGACCCTTCCTGATAGCAATCAGTTCTGATCTAAATACTGAACAGAAATTCGGGTTTCTGATTTTAAATTCCAAGGCCCCAGAGGGAGTAGGAATGAATACTCCACTGCCCGAAACGCCATCTTCTCCCCTGCTTCCATCTGTATAGATTTTCAAGGAGAAATGTGGTATATTATGTATAGTTTCCAGGGCCATTTGTTTAACTAGGTCCGGTGGATCTGAACTCTTGATCACACTAGTCAGGAGCTCGTCATGGAAATAAATTCCCTCAAGCTCCAATCCAGCTCCTGCGTAACCCAGGAAATGTGTTTCCACATCGGAGGGAGGTCAATGACTTTGCATAGGAGAAGGGGCTATGTTTCTTCAAACGAGTATTATCATTCCATGCAAGAAGGTAGGCTGAAGTCCGGTGTTTTTCTCTATAACTATATAATTTGCTAAAATACCTTGTAAGGCCACACTGTCTTCTTTTTGCAAGGGCAGGCAAGTTGCTCTCAAAGAGCACTATATCATTTCGACAACTATGTCTAAGTCCGGCAATAATTCTAGCTGCGCTAAGCTGTACTCTTTCAAGTTTATTGAGATTGGTCTCTGAAGCACAGGAGTAAACTGGGAAGCCGAACTCCAGTACTGGTCTAATGATAGAAATATAGGTAGTACGGAGGGTACTGGCCTCCGCACCCCAGTTTCGTCCAGAAATAAATTTGAGAATATTGAGCCTCTTCCTTGCCTTAATTGCTTGGCCTTCAATATGTTTATTACTTGTAATCTCTTGATCTAATGTGTATCCAAGATACTTAGCATTTTTAACGTAACTCAACTGGGTTCCGTTTATGGAGATCTTAGGTTGATACCCATATAGATGTCTATTAGTAGTGAAAAAAGTTGTCAAAGATTTTGTAGCATTAAAGATTAATTTGTGCCTTTCAGCAAAGGCATGGGCTTTTTCCATGGCACGGTTGAGTCTGAGCTCACTCTCTCCGACATCCGAGCCGGAGCTCCAGACAATGATATCATCGATTTTTTAGCGTTGATACCGTTGTTATCAAGCAAGCCTCTTTTTATTCCTTTCTTTAGCTCTTTGAACTTTTTTATATAAATTTACCTGCTATAAGAACTTACTTTTTTTTCTTTGAGATTTTTCGTGTTAGTCAGTAAAAATATTTAACATACACGTTTACCAAACAAACAAAAATGTTGTTAATATTAAGTAACAAATAGAGCTCAAATACATATTGTATTAGAAAGTCAAGTGCTGAATATTTTCGAAATAATTCTTTGAACCATTAAAAAGCAAGTTAAGTTCAAAACCACTTATTTAATCATCGATTGTCATGAAAACAAAAAAATAAAAAAAAAAATAATAATAATAACAACTATAAATTCTTTAAAAAAGTGTAAGTTTTAAACTTAGAATACCTAAAAATTTCAGAGTAAAAAAAAATCTTTATTTTAATTTAATTTTATAATTATTTTACGTTTTCCCACTTGGGCTGTTTTTATGCTTGACTTTAATTAAAACGTTAAAGCCAGAATGCGTTCATGAGAAAGATAAACAGAATGTAAACAAAGAAATGTGCTATTGTGGTGACGTCAGCTACGTTTTTGGTTAAAAAGGAACAAATTGGTGCCAAACAGACTTGTGAATGCGAATAGTAATGATTTAATGTTTTTAATTTTATTCCAGAGAAGATCTCTAGAAGTGGTTGCAGTGGCGAACCTTCCGGCAGCACGTCTCCTTAATTTTAGTCTATATTTTCCCTGAGCAGAGTATAGCTTTTATTTTCTATACTTTCCTGGCAGAAAAAAAAAAGATTCATTGAGTAGGGTGCACGTATACAATTTATTAAACTCGATGTCACAACAAACAACTAAATATACCGAGTGGTGACAGCCTGTATTAGGTTACTTAAGATCTTATGGGCTCTTTTTTGTTGTTTTGAAAAAAATGAAAAATCATGTAAATTATAATAAATAAGATAAGTATACACTTGACTTAAACCACATTTTTTTTTCTTCAAATTTTAACTTCTTTAGCAAACTGTTAACCAAAACAGCATTAACAAGTAAGGTATTTCGAATTCTCAAACAAAGTTTGAAAAAAGAAATAGTTTCCCTTTTTTTTCTGACATTTTGAACAACAATAAGTTTAATGCTTGTAGTAAGACATTACTTCGTGCAAGAAACATAAATACCATCAATTGAATATTAGCTTTCTACCTGATAGGAGAATCATAGTAAAACACTTAATATTTTTAAAGTAAAAGAGAGGAAAAAAGGTTTGATGTAAAACATGCATAATTAGTTGACTTGGCACTGTAATTGGGAACTTATATGTATCATAACGAAATTCTTAACATGCGTGATATAAATATTTTTTCCTTCAAAAGCATTCAGACTATTCAAATATATTTTAACCTCTTAAGAAAACAAACTTTTTTGGGGGGGTTTACGAACATAGGAACCAGAAAAAAATTACATACTAAAAGAAAGAGTACTCTAGAAAATGATTAAAACGTCCATAATTTACAATCCAAAAACAAGAAACAAGCGACATTTATCTGCCAATACCAATCATTAAAATGTTCAATTCCTCAATTTACCATCTTTTACACCATGGTGAGCTCTTTCAAATTTTATTTTTATAACTTTAAATGGCTCAGTTTCGGAACAGTCATGCGAATATTTTGTAAATCCATTCGTAAAGTTAATATATTTTTTTTTCAAAATTATAGTTGTATTTTTTGTGCCAAACATTATAATAGTGATGTAAAAGTTTTGAGTAATTTGTAAACTACGCAAAACCTAAAAAAATTAAAAGAAAAATTAAGAAAAAATTTAAATCAACGTTTCATTCAAATTATTCATATTTATCACACATAGTCTCGGTATCAAGATACGACCACCTAAATCGACCTTCTGCGACCACTTACAGACGAAACCACGAATCTCACGATTTATACTAACCACACCAAAAAACATCAGCTTAACTGAAACTAAGATATAATCTTTAAATGGCAATAATCCAGAGTGCCCATACAGTGCCGTTCCAAATTACAACCTCACTCTATGGAAAAGAAATCACGATTTTTTTCCCCTCTTTCTGTACTGTGCCGTGGATAAAAGCAGAATTTTTGGAATGTTTGACCAAAAGGATTGTTAGAAGAAGAGAGACGGAAAAAAGATCGAGGCTGAAGTGTAATGTCCCTTTTGAAAGAAAATGTGATTGAACTTTAATCATATATCTCTTGGTTTCTTCCGAGTGCTTTGTCATAAGCGAAAGCGATTCCTGTTTTGGTTTGATGTTAGTGCCCCAAAGACACGTCTGCCGAACAGATATCAGATCTAATAGTAGATGAAGATGGGTGCCCCTTCAAATAATGAGATAAAAAATAGTTTTCTGTCTTTTTTTGTTTCCACTGGAAGTGATGTATGGATCGCAGAAATGGGAAAACCATTTGTTGTTAGGATGCGGAAGCTTTTATAAGTGCGTTTGGAGCAATTTAATATTTTTGGAATATGAGTTCTGATTCAAATGTATTTGATGTGTCCGCTTGACGTTTGAGCGGTGTAATAGATTGATTTCATCTTTCATTATATGGTTTCAAATATTATTTTACTATTATTTTTACTTTGAAGCATTGAGTTTTAGAAAAAGTCAATCTCTAAAAGATTAATAATGAAAAGAACTCATATTCGGATTATTTATTACATGTGATTGTTTTATTTTGATGATTAATATCATAAGTTTATTTTAGATGAAACTTTTTTTTGCATGTTAATTTCCACAAACTGTTTAGGATTCTCTGTTTGTAATTATTTAAGATTAAATTTCAATACGTCTATTTACATCTAAATTTCAGCATAAGTAATTACAGTAGTTGTTTAAACTATACTTTAGCTATACAATTCTGCAAATTTGTTTCAGGGTTAATATTGTAAGTATTTAAACCTATGTAACTACCTAATTAAATTATTACTTTAAAAAATAATATACCTGGATTCTATTTTATAAAGAAAACATGGTGCCTCCGCCGTTTCACTCACAGTTAATTTCTACCCTCCCCCTGTTTTTTAGTTTTAACCATTCCTTTTGATATACTAAAGGGGGTGAAAATTTGTAATTTCGGCAAAACTGGGGTGGTATTAACTTGATTGTGCGATTGAAAGCTTTTTAACAAAAAATAAATACTTTGCAACAGTTGTAAAAAAATAATAATGCGATTAATGTAATACTTATATTTTTAAGACCCATTAAACGTGTTTGAAACATTACTGATATCAAGTTTCATTTATAATGTGGGTGCGATAATACGGCCGTGTCAGTCAATAGGCCAACCTCTTAGTTTCTATGACATACAAAATTCACTGGATCGTGATTTTATCGCCTATAGAATGCATTATCAGCAGAAACAGTTTGTAATCAGCAGGAAAAAGGGTAACATTAGTTATTTCAAAATATTCTAGTCGAAATTGCCTGGTCTCATTTTACAATAAATAGTGTTTCTTCTTGGTCATCTGCAGTTTACTAGTATATAAAAATGCTGTTTTTTTAAATCGAAAGTCTAATAATAAAATAGGCGAATGAAAAACTAAATATGTCGTTGTCAATCCCTTTTTTTCCAGTGATTTGAGAAGCCTATAAAAGTATATTGTAGTGAAATAAGGCCATGATTAGCTTTTTAGGACTCCGGTGTCATTATTAAGATGCAGAACAATTGGATGGAGGGGATATGATCTTGTGCTGGGTACATACAGCACATATGTGCACAAAATATGCTCAGGAGTGAATAGGAAACAGAAGAAAATATACCTGTTGGTGCTCCGAATGCGACGATTAATCTTTTTAAATTTCATTAAAGTGTATATGTAGTTTCTGATTGTTTTGTAGTTTTCTTGAGGTTATCAACTTTGGTTTAATATATTTTTATATTGACAAGAATGAAGGCAAAATTTGGATCCAATTGAATCATGAATGAACGACACATTGGGTCACGAACCTTAAGTGAGCTTTCTTTGTCACACTTATACAAAATTTAGTTCTTTTTAAAAATTCCTTTTTCATGCCTGGTAAATATAACTAGTAATTAGCCTAAATAGTAATTTTATTCCTAGTAATTAGCTTGAGTTTTTTCCCCTGGTACGTACGTATTATCCATCCATAAAAACCTGATGTCTCACAAATGGAATTTAAAATAAAAAATCTCACGAAACATCTCCATCCAAATGTATTTTTTTTTCATATGAGTAGAGAAAGTTAGATGAATCCCGTTTAGGCAGTTTATAACTCATTTGGCGATTATTTTACTTTCAAAAAACTTGTGACAAGATAATACAAAAGTAATTTTTTCTGAATGCGTACAACAACCAAATTAAACAGAACTATCTACATTTCTGAAATATGTGTATGTGATTAGAGTAAATGAACATAATATACAGAATTTCTGAAAAATCCTTTAAAATTCATACAAAATCAATAAATTGTCGTATCAATATGTCGTATCAATATGCGGCAAATGTTTTCACAGGCTCAAGAATTTTTTATAACATTGTAAAAAAGAATAAGAGAGGGGAAAAAATCTTTGTACCTGTATTGTCACAGTAAAAAAAAAGTCATGTGAGGTGTTTAATTATTTTATTAAACCGGAAGCAATTTATTTCATTCCCGGAGTTTAATGGAGTGTGTACCGGTCGTGGATATGGGATGAACTCGAGAACCGTTTAGATGTTTCGAGTTTTATACGGTGCGTACTGGGAACTTTGCAAATGATATGTATTGTTTCGTGTTCAATAAAATGATAAAACACCTCCCATGAAGTTTGCTTTTATTTTTGTCACGATATAGGGATTATTAACAATTACACTTCTTAATTTTTAATTTTTCTAAATTTTACTTTTTGTTTACGATGTCATAACTATTACAATTCTTGAACTTATGAAGCACTGTGGCACAGACCGAATATTCATAAGACAGTATGTTTCTTTTCTATCTATGAATTTTAAATATGTGTTAATGACTTTTCGGACACGCTGCATGTATTATGTGATTAGTTTCAATCAGCGTACTGATTTTTAAACACAAAGTCACAGTTCAGCTTCATTAGAAAAGACATTCTATAACTGTATAGGTCCTCAATGTCTAAACATCTTTTGGCAAGATATATCTTTGTGCTGAAAAGTAAAGTAAGAAATAATAACGTAAAAAAGCACAAATTGCAGCTATTTGTGCTTTTGACGTTGTTATTTCTTATTTAACCTTTGCCAACTTAACGTTTTGTTTCATTCAGTGTAAGCCTAGTGCAACTAGATTTTTTTTCAACATTAATACTGTATCATGTATTGATGTTCCTAATTAAAATTAATTCATGAATATATACATAATAAACTACTTGAATTTCACTTTTAGTATCAACTTACTCAACTTGTAAATAAATATAATATATAAACTCCAACTTAATAATTTCGCCCAAACATTATCTTGTATCAGTGTGAAAACATAATTGCCGACACTTGTACCATGTCCTCTAAAGTCCGTGTATCTTACCCGGTTATTATCGACGTATTCATAACGCATATACATTGTGAGGATATGTACTTGGAGTTCTAATTTGTTAAGAATCTATTAACCTTGTGCTGTATTCAACTTGTGATAGTACTAATGTAACGCATTAGGCTCTCCCTATCTCTCAGCTATATATTCATAGTAGCATCCTATATGTAAAGGACTAGAGACACTATGCTTCTGACAGAACTCTTAGCATGAAAACTAAATTAATAACTAAAAAAAAGGTTTTATTTTGCATGTAGAACAACTATAGTTTATTCTTTATTAATGCTTTTCATATTTGCTTAAAACATAAAAAGGGGCTATAGTTCCTGACTAAAATGTCAGTCATTGCAAAACAACAATAACATATGTGTTTCTTTTTTTATGGCTTTAACTATTACAGACTACTCAGATATGCTCACGTTATTTTGGACTCAGATCTTCTGCATTGTTTACTATGCTCCATTTATTGGAGTCATTTTCATACCAGTCTGTTTGCTGCATTGCATAAGAGAAAACCAGGTCTAAGTCTAAGCTTATCAGTTTTTTCTAATTTGGCTATTTATGATTTATCAATAACTTTGGTTTTTAAAGTATGACTAACGAATTGATGCCAAAAAAATGTAAGAACTTCTACAAGTCTTACTATTCCAAAAGTTAAATTTGGGAATTAAAAATGGACTATTTTTTAGTAAGGTAGGGAGTCCAAATACCATACTCAGACTAGTACTCATCTTAATTTCCCTATTACTAGGGCGCGACATTAACAATGAAACCTGCAAATCAACAGCTCTAGCAACAGAATTTTTTATTAACAATAAACTCTAGCAACAACCAGGGGCGTGCACAGGGGGGAGGGGAGAAGTGACAACTGTTGGCCCAGGCCCGAGCCTTAAGATGTCTAGAGATATTATCTTAAATGCGTTATTTCGGCCACTTCCCTTATACAGAGTGTCTCATATAACAGAAATAGAAAATCTTTTTAGTAATATATGTAAAAAAGCAAAAGGAACAGTGGTAAAAGTAAATGTTAGAAGTTTTTTTCCACCGACTACGATGCGTACTTCAGACTCTCGGCGCATAGAGCTCCAATCGGTCTGGAATGCTCCCCGCGTATTTGGAATTTTTCGGGTTCTAAAAGCATTTACAACCCCACATAAATAATTTTGAGTCATTTGGATGCATCCTACCCCTCTTAGGAGTACTGAATCATTTAACTGAGACACCCTGTATATTAGATAAAAATGGAACAACGTTTAAAAGCGCAAAAAAATAAAAAGTTTTTAAAAACGCATATATGTTTCGGAGGCAATAGCCTCCTTCCTCAGCGCGAAATGAACAAATGAATGAATCGAGGTCAAGGAGAGTCTAAATGCATAACCGGAAAAACATTGACCAATCAGCTATCAGCGAGTGCTGAGGCAAAATATGACGTATTCTAACATGTAAGATTGAATATGATTGGAGAAAAATGCGGAACAGCAAAAGACTCATTGCAAAGATTATTTAAGTTTTTATAAATGTGAAAGGATTCCAGAAAATCTAATTCACCTACTGTTGTAGGTCTGCAAATGATCTTGGCCTCCGAAAAGAGAAAATTGTGTCCCAATAATGTTTAGCAATTGAAGATTTGTCCAGTTCCTGTTTTTTAACGTGGTTTTCATGTTTTTCCAAACGAAATTTAAGTGAACGCCTTGTCTGTCCCACGTAACCGATATTACATTGACAAGGAATGTGATCATTTGGTGAAGTGAGAAATTTGGCCAGTTTATATGAATGTTGGAAACAATAGGTCTTAAAGGTACTCCGATCTTATGGACTTTAGGCAGAGCGTTCTCACTTCTAGGTTTGCCCCATTGCTAGACTCCAACACACATTCTGTCAAAAATTATGTTGATTTTGTTAATATTCTTCGTAAGTTCAAACCCAATAATTTACTTATGGTTTCTTTTGATGTTAAATCTCTTTTTACCAATGTACCTGTTATTGGAGCCTTACGGTGTCTTGAAACAAGACTACGGGAATTCCATCACACCCAACACGAAATTTCCGAACTTGTAAATTTGACTGAAATTTGTCTTAAAAATTCAACCTTTATTTTTGAGAGTACTTTTTACCAACAAACTGATGGCATTGCAATGGGCAACCCTTTGAGTCTCATCCTCAGTGAAATCTACATGGACTTTTTTCAACAGAAATTGTTTCAGTTATTTGACTTTCCACTCTGGCTTAGATATGTTGATGACACTTTCAACCTCTTACATTGCACTGTTGATTTTGTTCCGTCTATCATTGATCTAATTAACTCCGTCGATTCTAATAATCAGTTTACTGCTGAGATTTAAAACAATAATTCTTTGCCCTTTTTGGACGTTTCAATCTCGAAGAACAATAATAAATTTTCCATTACTGTTTACCGAAAACCATTTGCTGTCTGTCTTCCCCCACACTCTCGTTCATGCCACCCGAAGAAGCAAAAAATGTCTGCTTTTTATACTTTTGTCAACCGAGCCATTTCCATATGTTCTGATCAGACCCTTCTCAATAATGAACTCAATTTTTTTAAAGGCATGGCTCTGGACAGGGGTTATCCTCTTCAGATCATCGACAGAGCTTTTTGCAAACTTTCAACCCGGAGTAAAACCTCCAACATACGTAGTTTTTCTTCTACAAATTTTGTGGTTTTACCGTTTCATCCACACACTTCTTTTCGTATTTCTTGAATTCTCAGTAAATTTGACTTTCACGTAATTTACAGACCCATAAATAAACTTTCTTTTTCCAAACCGAAGGACTCAATCCAACCACTTGATCAGTGGGGCATATATCACATTCCTTGTCAATGTAATATCGGTTACGTGGGACAGGCAAGGCGTTCACTTAAATTTCGTTTGAAAGAACATGAAAACCACGTTAAAAAACAGGAACTGAACAAATCTTCAATTGCTAAACATTGTTGGGACACAGGGCACAATTTTCTCTTTTCGGAGGCCAAGATCATTTGCATACTTACAACAGTAGATGACCTAGATTTTCTGAAATCCTTTTACATTCATAAAAACGTAAATAATCTTTGCAAGGAGTCTTTTGCTGTTCCGCATTTTTCTCCAATCTTATTCAATCTTACATGTTAGAATACGTCATATTTTGCCTCAGCACTCGCTGATAGCTGATTGGTCAATGTTTTTCCGCTTACGCATTTAACTCTCCTTGACCTTGATTCATCCATTTGTTCAATTCGCACTGAAGAAGGAGGCTATTGCCTCCAAAACATGTCTGCGTTTTTAAAAACTTATTATCTTTTTTGTGCTTTTAAACGTTTTTTCCATTTTTATCTAATTTACCTTGCACAAAGCTATGCTTTTCAGCCCTGTATATGCAAGAAAGCAAGGAACTTTTAATTTTGACAACATATTTTTTAAAGAACTTGTTTTGATGACTAAAGAAAGGAAATTAAATTTTGTGCATGGTTTAAATGGCAAGCCATATTAAAATTCAAAATTAGACACATATTTTAAATTGCATCGTTGCAAGTAATGAAAATTAAAAAAAAAAAAAAAAAAAGATGCTGGATGTGTGTATCGTTGCATTTTTTTTTCTTTTTTTTCTTCAACGTCTATTTCTTAGGCTGTCTCTAACTTAATTAGATTTACACTAACTTAAATTTCATGTACCGATATTAAAACATCTCAAGAATAAGTCAAAAGTTTACGGATATAAGATAGCGGTAATATTTTACAGACAGAAGCGAATTGCAAAGACGCGTGTGAATTAGATTATTGGAAAAAGATGTTTCGGGAGATTCATGTTGTATTTTCGATATTTTGATTTTGGTAAACGAACTTAGAAATTTTGAGAGAAAATCTCTTAATGCGCTCACATATTCAATTTCTTTCAACAGTTTTAATGCTTGTTTTTAAAGTTACAGGTAGTGACTGTAGGATAAAAGTAATTTGAGTGAAGATAAAAACAGACCTTGGCGATCGAGTATCAGTAGTATAACTACTTTCTCGTGTTGCTGGCTCTGCGCTTCAAGAAAACTATAGTTCGGTTTATTCAAGTGAAGTTATTCCGAGTTCGGGTAAAAAATATGAATAAAGTCGTTGAGATTACTTATATCCGAAGAAAGCAAGGAATACCACTACTCTGTAGAAATGCGCGTAAAAAACTTATCGTTTTGAACAGTTCAAAACTTACCACAACTGTATTCAAGTTTAAAATGAAACACTGGCCTTGAGTGTTATAGTGCAGATCTTTCAAAGAAAATACTATTTTGTTTGATAGATCGGATTATTAGCATTAAATTAGAGATCTGATATTAATTATTTAAGATCTCTCAAGATGAAGAAGGAAGTGGGTTCAATCAGACACGTACATCCACATTAATATAGCCTAATTTTATTTTTTTCATTTTAAGGTAGGCGAACATCCTAAATATTTTTTCCTTCAATAGTTAATGCATCTTTCTCAAACTTTATACGATTATTAAATATGACATGAATAACACATTTTGACTACTTATTTGTTGAAAAAAAAGTTCAATGGTTTTTTTTAAATAAAAAAGTAACATTTTTAGCAAAAAACTACCATTTCATTAACACCTCCAGTGCCTTCATTTTTTTATAATTTAAAAATATCTTTGTGTCTATCTCTTTGTGAGATACCAGAGAGTGATATGACACTCCAATTTGAAGATAATGAACTAAAAACAGGTTTTATGGGTAAATGTATGAAAAATTTCCCCCGAAAAACGTGCTTTTTGCCCCCTAAGTTTAATTTACAATTGTTTCAAAACCACATATTGCATGTACATTAATTTTTCGAGGTTTATATCCCAGTAATTTGTTCAATTACAATGTTTGCAATGTTTCAAATCTTTAGAGTCGATACTTTTTTCTATAGAGCTTTTGGAGTAAATAAAAACTTAAAAACGTGGTTATGAAAAAAATCAAGAAAGAAAAAGTAAATTTCAGTTATAATCATAATTAAGCAGTGCATTTGAGTTTAGTAAATTTCTTCTAGTTTTCTCAATAATTCACCAATTTAAAAAACAATTGCGGATTCGGATTTAGAAAGAAGAACACTGGGGCTCTCTAAATTTCTCAAAGTCTCAAAATCCATTTTTTTTTCCTCCAAAATTAGGATGTTCGTCTACCTATTTCTGAAAGTAGTTAATTTTATTTTTATTGTGTTTTTACGTGACTCTGAGCCTATTTTCATGATTACATTTGTTTAATTGTTTTTACTTTGAAGTTTAAGTGCACTAAAATGAACACTAAAAATGAATCATTTTGCATTTATTCAAAAACTACGTTATCTATTATTGGGATAAACCTAACCTGAAAGCATTGTAAGCAGATCCCATTTACAGCATTACAATGCTGCCAGGTTAGGTCTGCCACAACTATAGTGACCGTTATCTATCTATTCGAACTTAAAATCTGTACATGAAACTTCTTTATGTTGTGTGTAGGAGGTACAAAGTGACATGCAAATGATCGAACCAAATGATATTCGTAGCCGTAGGTTAAGGAGAAAAGAACGAGCGAGTCGGAATCTAGCCGTTCTTCCCAGTGGATGCGAGATTTTTATCAGCTTTTGAATTAAACTTATACCTTTTTATACCCTTTTGAAGTTTTACTATATATTATTCTTTAAAAGAAATGTTTAAATGTGGATTGTTTCATGTGATGAATTACTGAACTTGCACCCTGTCACAAAAGCGCTGCATTTCAAATTCGATATTGTGTGTCCAACTGCTAAACACAAAGTAGGAAAAAAATAAAGCATTCCGGATACAGTAAATTTTAAATATTTATGGGAAATAAAAAATGTTTTCGTTATTTTAAGCTTGTAAATTACAAAAGCGTTCAATAACGTCAATTTATTTTTTTTTTTTTTTTAAACGATGTAGGTTCAATATTTCTTTACGAGGTTGCTGTTATGTTTTCGGAGAAATAAAATCCCTGCTGTTTTTCAAAGTTACCACTCACTAAGTGAGTACATTGCTGCTTCGTAAATTATTTTCTTCAGTTACATTTACAGAAATCGTGCTGAGGCAGCGCCGTTGTTAAATGAGTGAGCATTAGCGTGTGATTCATAAACCTTCTTGCTCACTCATTTGCTTCGTGTTACCTTGTTTCTCTTCCGTCGATTCTTGGAGATCGATGAAAAATTTCCCCTTTTCCAGTACAACAGACAGCTAAGAAATGTAATGTTTCCGACCATCAATTTCAATTTGCTTTCTGCCTAAAAGGTTGGTTTGATTCGGAATGATTGAAATCTGTTGAAGAGTTCATTGAAATTACTTTGATAATTAGTTTGTATGTTTAATCGTTATTTGTACATTGCAAATATTGTAAAGCAGCATTAAGTAAAAAAAAAAAAAAAAAAAAAACTCAAAAAAGGTAAAGCGTCCCCCCCCCTTTTTTTAATTCCTTACATATTCACTTACATATTCTATATAAAAAATAAAAAAACATACGCAATTTAACATCAATTTCTATTTGTTTGCTGTGTAAAAGTTTGGTTTTATTTGGAAGAATTGGATTTTTTTGAAGAGTCAATTAAAATTTCTTGGATTATTAGAGTGTATGTCAAATCGTTATTTGTGGCAGTAAGAAGCAAAGGAATGTAAATACCAAAATTTAAAATTTCGGAGGTAACGAGTCCAGAACATTGGGGAACCTCTCCTTCACTTTAGAGCAAGATGTGATACTAGTAGCTCTGCTGGGAGCTGCTATACAACATGATTTAGGAAAAAAAAATCAATGAAAGCCTGCCTATTAACTGAATTTAAAACACGTTTTTTCAGAAACTTTAAAAAGTTCACTTACATCCCTTTGCTTCACCCTACCTCATTTGTAGTATATAAATATTTGAAAGCAGTATTAAATAAAATCGTTACAAAGGGAATGTTTGTTTACTCTTTTTATATATAATTCCTTACATTTTATTAATTATAAAGTATTTATGAGAAAGAAAAAAAAGGTTAATTTTCTCATAAGTTAAATGTTTTTAAAAATAGGATTGAAGCCTAGATTTTCAATAATAATTTAGTATTTGAAGAGTGAGTTTTCCGGCGTATATGTTTGAAAACCAAATAGTTTTGTATCTTAGAATGTCTGCTCAGGTTGTTTTTTCACTAAATATTTTGCGAAATAAACAAAAATACACCAAAAAACTTTCTAAGTGTTACGCATTATAATACCGATCACATAGATTTATGATATTTAAGGCAAAATTCCGAAAATTAGTTATTTACGCCTTAAGAAACATACTGAGTTGTTAACTTAGAAAAAGGAAACTTTTGAACATGCAGTACAAAACAAAACTTTTTGAAAACGTTTTTAAAAGCAAACAAATTTTGAACGAAAAACATTCTAAGTAAGTGCAAATGCGCATCTTTGACATAAATGAATTCGTAAGTTATTTTATGTTCAAAGCATAATCACATTCGTGATTTCTCTAAGTTGAATACTATTCTAAGAACATTTTTTTCTACAGAAATGAACACAATAAAATCCAATACAAAAGAAACGTAAGAAATTGCTCTTCCTCAAAACAAAAAAATAAGTTTTGAACATTTATAGGAAGTGTACTTAATAATAAAAACTCAGAATCCAAAAACATAACTTATAAGGCTTTGAATTGAATTACTCGTCTTAGGAAAATAAATGGCATCTACTTAGCTTGAAAATGAAATTTTTTTCTCGAGACAAAGACATAGATGATGTATTAAAAAAGTGAGAATCCCATTTTGCATGAACTTAAAACCACCGCACGTAAGCTATGCAATGTAGAAAAATACTTTTGTTTTCTATAAAATGTTAATATGTGTTAGCATGTTTTAACAGCCATATACCCAAAGGAATGTCGATTTAAATGATTGCGTATGTTAATTACCGCTCATTTTCGATGAGGCTCTACTGAACGGGTACTGAATTCTGAAATTCAAAATACCTGAATTGACCCCCAATTCTTTCCCTTTCTCAAGGTGAAAGAACATGCTGAAACACACAAGTGTGCCTTTTTAAGGAATGTTTGTGACAATAAACGGAAGGCCACAATATGGAAAAATAAAATAAATACGCATAACTTTTTTTGCGTTGTAAAATAAACGTGTTAGAAGGCATATTTTGTATTTGACGCCGATATACATACGTGAAACTAATAGTTTTTTTTTTTTTTTTGCCGTAGTATGTCTTTTCTGTGCACAACGATTTTTCATTTAAATTTACAAATAAAAAATATTTATGAATATTTTAAATTAAAAGTATAAAAATATATAAATACACGTTTAAAGTAATTAGATTTTTTAAATACCGTAACAGTCATTGATGTCAATGCAAATAACCATACGATAAAGACTGAAATTCAAATTTAAATGAAGCGTTTCCATTTGCTTTTGAAGGGTTAACAGAAAAAAAAAACGTACTTTTTTTCATTAAAAAAAAGCTATTTACTGAACTCTTATTTTTAAGATAAAAAGTACACTTTATTAGCCAGATAAACTTAGGTCAGATGTAATTTAAACCATTAATAAGTGTTTTGCTCGTTTTAGTAATAAGTAATAAGTTAAGCTACCCCCCCCCCCTTATCACAGTGTGATAGATACAATTTCCTGCTTAAGTCGCTTACAACTTCCCAATTCATAATACAACTGCTGATGCTGCTCAAAACAAGCTCAATACAAAGAAAATAAGGAGAATATCGATTTTAAATGCACAACCGGCAATTGCATTCTTTTGTTTGTTTAAATCATTTTCCTCGTGAAACTGGAATCCAACTTTGATCAAGATGGATAACCACTGATGTAGAGTGGAAATACTAGACAAAGGTATATCCGAGTTTTCTGAAAACCTGCCTCCTAAAGTGCGTTTTTTTTTCTTCAGCTTTTAAAAAATTACAAAAAATGCGACAGTACAGCTGTAATTAATTTAATTTTGAATACTCCCAAATATATTGTGTTAGGTGGATAGTGACCGGATAAAAAAAACATTCGAAACTTCACGAGTAGCTTTAAAAAATAGTTTTCACAACACAGTTAAAAAATATTTTTTCTTATGTGGTGGATAGGGACCGCATAAAAAAAATCTCATGTAGAAAACAACCCAAAAATTTACAAAATAACCAAGAATTGCCGTTTTAAAGGAAGTCAAAATAAACCAAGTGATTATAAAATTGCCGATTGGTGAGGCAAAATTTCCCGAAAAAACAAACTTTTGGGAGGTGACAGTGACTTTCCATCGCAGTAGTGCCCCTGTGATCACTTGAAGATACTACCTCGCACTCGTTTTGTAAATAATTTTGTCAATTATGTTTTTATGGTAACTGACCTACATTCACGTACTGAATTTCAGATTGTTTCTGAACGAAACACTATAGAGATATTTTTTAAGATATAAGCTTTCAGTATGTAACTGTTATTATTATTATTATTCAGTTAGATTTATTTTAGGAAAAAGGATGATTACAACATACCAAAAAAAACGAAAAAATTCGAAAATTACATAGACATCTGTTACGGCTTATTTTTACTAAAAAAAGTCATAAATTAGAATTCATCTTAGTACAGTTTTAAAATATATTTTTCAAACTTTAAAACCATGTACAAAATGTGTAAAATTTTGATGCTCATATTAACATTTTTTTGGTATTGCTCATATATATATGTAATTTAAAATTAGTTAAAAATTATATGTTGTGCATGATGAAAGAACCATATTTTAAAAAATGACGTATAAAAAATCAAGTTTAAAAGTAAAAGTTTCCCAAAAAATGACGACTGCCACGATGTAAACATAAGGAACAAAGACAAGATTTTTTTCTGCTTGTGTAGGCGTACTCAAATACCTCGTATATTTCTTTAAAGAAGACATTGGAAGAATTCCAACTATTTCTTTCGTTTTATCAAAATATCGTATTAATCTTTAAGATCAAATATTTGACTCTTTTTAGCAATGGCATCGTTTCTTCTATTAGGTGAATAAATATTTTGAATACTAAATTCTTATACAGTTCTTTTAGACTGGATGGCAGCTATTGAGATATTTGTAAATGTGAAATAAATGGTTTATTGTTAAATGACTCCTATAGATTTATTTTTTAAATGCAATCAACTCCGCTTAGGGTCTTAACGGTTTCATGTTTTATGATTATTTTTATACTTCTCGAATCAATGGGAAGGATAAGTTGCAGAGAGTAAGAAATGAAATATTAATGTTTATCATTGAATTATCCTGATAAATGTATTTTATAAACCCATCATGCTCCTACAAGTGCCCATACGTTTCATTTTTTAACACTTTTAACTTTATAATTTTGGAATAAATAGTAGTTATCGAGAGTGGGAATTTGAAAGTAATGCTTATTGCTAAATTACTCTAAAAATATTTCATAAAACCAGCAGGTTCCGAGTATTTCTTTAATAGTTCCATTTTTTTTGCTATTATAGTTTCATACTTTTGGAATATATGGCTGTAATCGAGAGTAAGAAATGTGAAAATAATGTTTATCATTAAAATTTTCTAGTAACTTTATTTTTTTTAATTACCGTAAACACAGATTAATGTCTTTACAGTTCAACTTTTTACACTCATAGTTTAACTTTTTCTGAACGAATGGTAGTACTGGAGAGTAATTATATAAAGTGAATGTAATCTAATAAAGAAAAGTAAATCTATTTTATAAATGCAATAGGCTCCGAGTAATATTTCAGCAGTTCTATTTTATCCCTCTTAGTTTTATATTTTAGGACTGTATGGCAGTTATCGAGAGTAAGAAGTGTAAAATTAATGTGTATCATTAAATTCTTCTAACAACATTTTTTTTACGTTCTGTGAACACAGATTAATGATCTAATAATTCAACTTCTAAACACTCAGTTTCATTCTTTTTCTTTTTCTGAATGAATGGTAGTTATCAAATGTAGGAAATATAAATTAATTATTATTGAGAAATTACTCTGATAAACCTTAACAATACCTTTTTCTTTTTCAAATAAAGTTTCATTTCGTTTAAAAAAAATGCAGTTATTAAGAATAAGCAATGTGAAAGTAAATGTGTTTTGCTTAATTACTTTAACACTTTTTTTTAATGGACTTTGATTAGTACCTTCACTGCTTTGTTTTTAACACCTTATTTTATACTTTCCAATAAGTTGCAGTTACAGAGTAGTTAATTTAAAATTTGTATTTAATACTTACTTACTCTAACAAATGTATTATGAACACAGTAGGCTTTGTTTAACAGTACAAATTTTATAACTGATATGACACTGATGATATTAACACTTATAACTTTATACTTTTGGAATAAATGGCAGTTATTAAGAGTAATCAATGCTTAAGTAATGCCTTTTGTTAAAGTACATTGACAGTTCAGTAATTTACCGCCCATTAGGCAGGGCTAATGCAGAAATACGTGAAATACACCGCCAGCTCAGTCATTTCCAACCGAGGACTGCAGATTGTACATTGGACTGCGGTGTATTTCACGTACATTGACAGTGTTTTTTAAATAAATTTATTTTTAATGGTCTGTGATAAGTACTTTAACAGTTACATTTTTTTACTCATTGGCTTATACTTTTGAAAGGAATGGCAGTTATCAAGAATAAATAGTGTGAAAGTAATGTTTATCGTTTATTAAGTTTAACCATCTTTTTTAATAAACTCCCTTTTAATGGACTCTGTTTAGTACCTTAACAGTTACATTTTTTAACACATTGTTTTATACACATGAAAGGAATGACAGTTATCAAGCATAATTAAGGTGAAAGTAATGCCTATCGGTGAATTACGTTGACATTTTTTAAAAATAAATTTCTTTTTAATGGTCTCAGATTAGTACCTTAACAGTTTCCTTTTAAACACTTTGTTTTGTACTTTTGAAAGGAATGGAAATTATCATGAACAATTAACGTTAAATAAATGCTTACCATTACATTACTTTGAAAGTTTTTTTTCGTTCAATTTTATTGTTAGTGGTCTCTGATTAGTACCGTAACAGTTACATTTTTCAACACATTGTTTTATACTTTTAAAATGAGCGGCAGTTATAGAGAGTAGTAAATTTAAAATTTAGTTTTTAGTGTTTAATCACTCTGACATATTTATTTTATAATCACAACAGGGGATTAAACTCTAAACAATTTCATTTTTTGACATATTCGATTCAAAAAATCGATTTTTTTTGACTCCCTGTAGAAATATATGCAGTAACAGGGGAAAAAAGAATCTTGAAGTAGAATGAAAAAAAAATGTCAATCTTTCAAATGCATATTCCAATTGCGAGAGTAGAACAATTTTATTAGCGTTATGTTTCAAGAAAAAAAAACACGCGGTGACAGATTAAGCGACACGTCGAGTGATAAAAACCATTTTGTGAAACACTTGCTTTTAAACCGCGATAAAAATGGCTGCGCGTAATTAACATCAGAGTGGACTATAAGAGCTTTAAGACTCACTTTTAATGGATAAAGCTTTGTTTTCTCCTGGCTTTGCTTAGCCTCCTTTATTATATTTCTGAGATTTTCTGGTGGAAATGAGTTACGATAGTTGTTTTCGCTCATTATTCTAATGGACATCATGTTTTCAATTAATTTTGTTCAGCAATAAATTTTGTATTTTAAATATTAACTTTTAAAGAACCATTAACAGTCAATCAGACAACTTAGCCCGAAAATGAATTAAAATAGGCTAAATTTAATAATTTAAGAAGTACTGGAATTAAAGAATTAAACTAAAAAAAATATTTAATTTAACCCAGAAGAACTCGTGCGGAGTCCCTAGTCGCCTCAGTCACTTAAAATCTTACATTTTCGAGTATGTAGTTCAACAGATTTGAACCCGAGCTTCAGTAGGTACATTTCTAAATGTTTTCTTTTAAGAGCACCTGAAGGTAGCTGGTGTATGCTATTTTTTAAAAATTTGTTTTCTGTTCTTTTAAGAAAATCTGCAATTGGAGGACAAGTTCGACTGGGGATCAATTCGAAAAAAAAAACGTAAATTTCTTCTGTTAAATGTGAACAGTTTCATTCCAAGGTTCACTCCAACTAGGACTGTAATAACTGCATGTGGAATTTAATGCGGAAAAGTGTTAAATGTCTTAAATGGTTTTCTGAACTTCGTTCCTTTTTTGAAGTAGGGGAATATGGGGCAAAGACTGAGCTTTTTCAAAAAGAACAAACTGGAGAAATATGTTTTGAAAATTGCAATACATAAAGAAAGAACATTGTATTTTGTTGGGTGAGGGGGGGGGTCTCTTCTTTTTTTTACGGGACAAAGTGCAAAATTAAATATTTTTCGAATGAAATATTTTCTATTAGATTGTGCAAAATATTTTTGAAAAAATTAATGAGCAAATAAAAGCGTTAATGAAAAAATGAAAAGTGAATTAAATAACAAACTAACAAATAAACAAATACACTAATTATTACATGATAAACGAGTGAAACAAGAAGTTCTGTCTAGAACTAAACGAGCCTACTTTCCCAAATTCCAATATTGGCTTTCTAGTATCTGATCCGCATTCTCAAAATTTGCTAAAATCATAAATTATTTCAGATATATTTTAAAAATATTTTAAGCTGATTTCGAGAAATCAAGTATGCCTCGCTCATCTAAAGAATTATATACGTAAAAAATAAATAAAAGAACAAATAAAATAGCGGCACCTTTTAAACAAAGCAGCTAAATACATTTTTTTCCATTAAAAAAAAAAAAAATCTTCAACCGCTTTCAAAAAGGAAAAAAAAAGAATTCAAATTAAAAGCTCATTAAAATAAATACATCATATAAAAAAACGTTTGTTTTTCCCCTGTTGCCAAAAATTTTTGTAAGAATGAATTAATGTACTTTCAAAAATAAATAAAAACAATAAAATGTCAACTTAAAGAAATAATTTTCATTGTCGAAAAAAAAAATCATCTGCTCATATCTTTATGTAGAAACATAAATGACTCTGAATTTCTCCGCCCAAAACTGAATACATAAATTAGAACTTTAGCTTGAAAATAAAATAAAAAATATTAAAAACAATTACTTCACAGTAAAAACCATGGCTGCGGAGTCAGAGTCAAAGTCGGAGTCCATCTGATTTCGGGACAAAAGAGTTAGATTCGAGAGCCAAAAGTTTTAAATTCAAAGACTCGGAGTTGGAATCGGTCATTTCCACAAAAAGTCCGCAAGTCTGCCAATATTTGCAGAATTGGAGTCGGACATATTATTTGATATAGAAGTCGGAGTCTGAGTCGAATTTCCAAGAGTCGGAATCAGTCATTTTTCCTCCGTGCAAAAATTTTTGCCAAAGCTACGAAGTCAGATTCAAAGTCGGGGAGTCAGCGTCCGAGTAATTTTCGGGCACAGGAATCGGAATCAGAGTCAGGAGCCCCAAAATTATCGGAGTTGGAAACGGGAGTAGGTATCAAGAAAACTGTTTCCAACAAAAATTGTTTGAAGTAAATCCGCCTTTAAGTTCGGAATCTATATTGACTTTCAGTTTCCCCGTAAGTGCTAATGTTAAGAGATTTGAACTGTTCAAAATTGAACGAAAACTTGTTCAAATCAAAAAGATATTTTCGATACATAGTTTTTCATCAAAAGCTTTTCCCTACTAAGTTTGTTTGGTGCCACTTCGCCTCTAAGTTCAATATTTATTTTTGCTTTGAATTTCCCCGTACGCGCTAATGTTAAGTTTTTTCGAACTGCTCAAAATTGAACGAAAAATTGTTCAAATCAAAAAATGAATTACGGAAATGAGATGTCCTCTCCGAGATCTTTCTAACAAAAAAAAAAAAAAAAAAAGTTCGAATCGGACTACTCATTCAAAAGTTATTAGGGGGGGGGCAGACAGACAGACCGACAGACATTTTTCCCCATCTCAATACCCTACTTTCCAATTTTTAATTTTTCAATATTTATCTAACTATTTTATTTATTTTTGACTTTTTTGTTTTGTTTTTGGGGATATTTTTAAGGATGCATTAAGCCAACTTTCAAGCTTTTTTCTTCTTTCTCTGATTTTTACTAGGAAAGTAGGCTAAAAACAGTGTATGAATGAGAAAATAAGTGAATGAATGAAGTAACAAGGGAATTATGAAGTGAAGGAAAGTAAATAAAGTAGTTAATACGTGAATAAGTAAGTGCTTCAGTAAAAGATTGAATGCGTAAACAAAATGAACGATTTCGCTTTGCTCCGCATTTACTTGACTAATTGTGAAAAATATTTAAAATACAAACAAGCTAAATATTAACTAAATAAATACTGCACCCAATATTAGAAGGTTCCAATTAATATTTGAAATGTTAATGACAAGAATTTCTTTATTTGATGATATCAATATTGTTTTTTACTAACAACAAAATATTATAAATGGACTTATCAGTTTTTGAAATTTGCTTGTATTATGCTCTGCTTTAACTTTCAGTGGTAATTTTTTCTTGACTGGAACTGACTACAAATGTTACTAAGTAGTTAAAACATTACTTGGAAGTGGCGCTAAAAGAAACTTCAAATAAGAGCAAAATAGTCTTTGGAAACTAGCTTTGCAAAAACAGAAGGCTACGCTAGGGTATTCTACAGTCGGTCTAGTGCAAAAAAATAATAATAATAAGAAGAAGAGGAATACTAAGTAAATAAAAAAAGAAAGAGAGAAAGAAAAAAAAAACACATCCAGCATTCATTTGAATTTTGACGTCTCACAATCAAATAATGTTTTTCGGTATCCCGAATTGCGATTGGACACTGCTTTTTGGAAATTTTTGCTTCTACCAATGGGATGGAACTCGAATGGCCAAAAAATTTGCACCCGTCATTTTAAGACTGTCGGTTTTTCAGAATAGGTCTATACGAGTCATATCCGTAAAAAAAGAAATGGTGAAAAGGATGCGGTAATGAAAATAATTATTTTATCACTGATATCCACCAGTACACTTATCACAAAGATTCTTTACAGCGTATTTGTATAACCATATAGTTTTCTCATTTCTTATCAGTATTATATAATGTGTGTTAATAATCTGGAAATTTTGTTTTTAAATTAATATTTACTGGTTAAGAATTCATCTTTATGTATTTTTCCCTGAAAAACGTAATTTTACACGAAGGCTATTTTTTAAATGTAAAGTTTGCTTGAGTTAAGTCCTGAAATTTTTAAAATAAAATTAAATCGCAGACAATTTGTGACTATGACGACCAAAATTTCGCTCTCTAAATAAATATTCAAACAACCGTTGTCATAGTAATCTGAAAAAACAGAGCAACATCAATTTTAGTCAAGTGAGGATGGAAAGCAATTTGTGATTTTTCAATAAATGAAAATGTCTGCAAACTATCCTTCAAATTACATTCCATGCTCGTTTATTGTTTGCTACACAAAAGAAAGGGTTCGGTACCTACCTTTCCATTTTAGGACAATATTCAAATAAATAAATAAATAAAATAAAATAATAAAAATAATAATAATAAGCTTTTTCAATGTCGAAAAAACAAAAAAAAATTCCATCAAACATTTACCTGAAAGAGACAGAGAGAAATGACATTTACAGTGCCGAAGAGATAAGATAAGATTTTTCAAATGCTTAAGTTCATCAAATTTGTACAATAAAATTTTAAAAGTATTTTTACTATTAATGTGCTGAAAAAATAACATTGAAATATTGTTGAATATTCAATATTATCCATACCTTTAGCACAATATATTTAACTTTCTTTGAAGCATTATTCCGCTTTAAGAATTTCTAACAAAGTTCACAACTGTTCAAGACCGCAGAAGTGGAAACATTTCAAAATACACGAAAACGAGCTGAAATAAACTTAAAAATAGAAACACTTTTGGGACAAAAGAAAAGAAGACTCTCTAAGGCAGATGAAAAATGCTATCGAATTCTTTTTATTTATTTTGACTTTCCTCAAAAACAAAAATTCCACATTGATAAAGATGGATAACCACTGATTCGGATCGAAGATTCTACACAAAATATCCGCCTGGAAATCAGGAATCCTCCCCAGAAAGGATCACTGGTTCTTTAGAAGCTCCAGAGCAGAATAAAAGAACCGTATGTAGAATTGATTTAAGTAATGAATAAGAATGCAAAAGATGTAAAAGAATATCTGCATATGTTGAAGAGGCTACGGTTTTAAACTTGCAAAAAAGGTTTCATCAATAGTCCTTATTTCATTGTGAAACTTTTTTTTTTTTTGTTAGAAGAATGTTTTTAACAGATTTGAAATATTCTTAGTACCGAATCAAATATTTTGGGTTTTATATGAAAATGCATTTTTATTGAAAAATATTTTGTATTTCTCTGTTTGAAGGCGTTTATTCGCAATTTTAACAGATGAAATTGTTTTATAACCTCGATTTAAAGGGCAAAGAAATTCTTGGTTTCTGAAAGCAATTATTTTTAATTTTGATTACACTTCGTTATTATTTTTTTTTACTTTTAGACATTTCATTAAATTTTCTTTTGTTATGTTCTTGCTTAAAAACAATATAATTAGGATCACAATTTCGGATTGATATCAATTATCGCTAAAATAATCCTCAAAAAAAGTTTAAGTTTTGAACATTTCAAGTTTCAACTCGATGTTCTACTAGTATTTCAAGCAGGAGCGCCTCAAACTTTAATTTTTGGGAGAGTAAAATTATCAAGTTGCCGAATAAAACTCCAAATTTTGCCAAGTGATGATACTTTTGCCAAATAAAACTCCAAATTTTACAGGTTAGAGCTCCAAATTTTGCCGAACGGAACTCCAAATTTCACCACATGATGATCATTTTACCGAATATAACTCCCAATTTTGACAAATATGATCATTTTAACGAATATAACTCCAAAATTTGACAAATGATGATAATTTTACAGAATCATCACATGAAATTTGCCAAATAAGATTTTTTTGGGAGGGCACAGTGACCTGCCATAGGGTGCTCCTGATTCCAAGTGGTCTAATATTTTCGTCTCAATATTTAATCTGGGTAATTTTTTTTGAACTGCCAAAAAAGAAGTTGTTGGCATTGCTTAGTAGAGACGTTGTCTTTAAAAGTTTATAAGTCAACTACTCTCCGAAAAAATAGGTTTAACGATCCAAATTTTGAAACTGTATTTTAGTCAGACTTCAGGTTTTAGTTTATCGAATGAACTTCTGTTTTCCATTCCGATGAGGGGTTTTTTACAGCTCAAATCTTTTAAACTGAAGATATATAGTCGGTAGATAAAAAGAAGTTAAGAAAGAATTGGGTAAACAATTTTAATGTGGCTTGAAATAGAAAAAAAAAAGTAACAGTTGAAGAATTCTTTTCAGTGGACCATTACGGGTCCTGTGTGTGAATCATACGTATTGTGTTGGATGCTATGTTTTCCATTTTGTAAAATGATCCAACAATGATTTTATACGTCTTCTAATAACATTCCGTTATTCTTAGATTATCTCATCTTTGTTTGATTTATCTCCGCGGATAAATGGTGTAAAACTGAATCTTAGCAATATTACTTTTGCTATTACGAGAGTGGACCCAAAAGAAACCGGACTAAAGGTGCGATGCCAATCCTAGATGTAGTAGAGTGTTCTCCAGCTAGATGGCTCAAGTAGAGACCTTCACAAACTAGCTGTACAAATGGCGTCAGTTTAGTTTATAATGGCTGATCGTAGTATTGACTTTCTCAGATGTTGTTGCTTTCCGCATGCGAACTCATTATGGCAGATTTAAAAGAACAAACTGTAAGCTTGAAATTTTGCTTCCTGCTTGAAAAGTCGGCAACGGAATAGCTTACCAAATGCTTCAACAATCTTTCAAGAACGATGCTATGAGCCGTACACAAGTTTTCGAGTGGTTTGGGTGCTTTAAACGCGGTAGCATTTATGTTAAAGAACATGCTCGCTCTGAGCGCCTTTCGACGTGTCGAAATAATGAAAACGTTGGAAAAATCCGCCAAAAAACTCAAAGAGAGTCGTCGTTTTACGATTGACGAAACTTTAGAAGAAACAAGAGTGAGTTGGAGCTCGCGCGGGCGATCGAAAGGATGGTTCCTTTACCATGAGAACACTCCCCTACACACAACCTTCACTATTACTTACTAATTGACCTTTCAGGAGTGACTAGTCGTTCTTCGACCCCCGTATTCACCAGACCTATTCTTCTGTGATCTTTTTCTGTTCCCGAGGATAAAAAAAATCTGAAAGTGAAGCTTTTGTGTGAAGTGAAGCAGCGCAACGGGCACTGGACATGGTCACACTTAAAGAGTTCCAGGAGAGCTTCTAATAGTGTAAAAAAAGTATTAACAAGTGTATTGCATCTAAGGGTGGACACTTTGAAGGAGACTAAAGAAATTTTATGAATTAACTATTATATAAATATTTTAGAACAAAAATCCGGTTATTTTTGGGTCCCCTCTCGCACAATTCAACCTTTAAGTAGACATGAATATTCTACCATGTTAACTGAAGATAAAACATTACTAAAGAAAATGTTAACAAAAAGAGTTTCCCAATGAAACCTAACGGTAACAGTAAATTCCAAAATGATATGAAGAGTAAACAAAAAAAAAGAAAAGTTGCACTCTTTATCTCAAGGTGGGGAGAAAAAAATGAAACGCATCGTCTTTTAACCAGCAATAAAGCTCCTCTGAAGCCATTAGCACCAAAAGTGAGTCATAAAAATTCCGAGCGCGATGCCGAGTGACGTATACCTCTGACTTCTCGTCTTTGCTCTTCTTCTTAATTATCAGGTTATTTCTTGCTGTGCCACAATCTCTTCCTTTACCCACAGATTGCGCTACAATGTTCAAGTGGCGCCTCTCTTTAATGTGATTACATTAGCCATGATGCATGGCGCTTAAGCCTTGTCCATTTACGAGGAGTTATGTTCTTTGCTTTTCACGCATTTTGTGATTTTTTTTCCTTCTGTTCTTGTCCCTGGACTAGTTATAACATTCTCTCTTCAAGTGATATTCTATATTTCTTGTGCTTTATTTTCCCAATGTTGTTCAATTCTTTCGCAATTTTACATTCTATGACTTCGGCAAAATATGAAGCGAAGACAATTTTGAAAATGCCCACAGCTGTAAATTCAATAATATATGAAAATAAAAATTCATGAAAGTTGGCTAATGAGATAGATACAAACTGTTTATTTTAAATTTTAATTTTTAAAAGGAATGTTTTGAACTATATATATTTTTAGTTTTTCAATATAGTTTTACCGGAAACTATTTTCATGTATTTTTTTTTCTGACCTAAACAAACTTTACTATTAAATCAGAGTGCATCTTAGCTGTCTGTATTTCCGGGGTGCATCAAAACAACCTTTACTCAACTAGCGACCTTGTAATAGTTTGGGGACTCTTGGGGACAGCCGGTAATGTCCCCCCCCCCATTCTACCTATGTGGAGCAACTTAATTTCTCAGAATTTCTGAATTGACGTTTGAATGTTTTTACCCCCCCCCCCCCCTCTGTTCAAATCATATTTGGAAGATTTTGCTTTGCAAAGCAAGCTATAAAGGGTAAGAATGTCGTTTTAACGTGATAGCCAGTTAGTAGTCTGCAAGTTTTACATGGTCTCTGGCAAAGTGAATTTTTTTTAGATGATGCGGGCTTGAGAAAGGTACCAATGGATATGAATATTTTGGAGAAGGGGGAGATTCAACTTATTCTCATGTCACAGATATAAATTGTAATTTTAATGTGTGTGTGTGTTTTTTTTTTCATGTTATGACAGGCAGGATTTTTATGAGCTGACAAACCATGCTTGTCCCAAGATTTAGTATGGAATGGCAGCTTTATTTCCAATCAGTTTCTTACTTAGTCAGAAATGGCAAACAGCAACAGTCTGCATGGAAAGAGCAGAAAGCAAAGACTAGATCCATCTTGTTTTTATTAAATTCTGAATTTAAAAAAAAAAACATCTTTTTTTTTTTTGTCCGTCGTGGATTCTATTATTTTTTTTTTTTTTTTGTTTTAGGTATCATGATATCCTATATTTTGAAAATTTTATCTCAGTTTTTTAACGTTGTAAAACTGGGGTCTTGTCGATTTGACTGACTTGCAAAACCAAACCTTTGTACCAAGGACATATACCATATGTACCCACGGACGGCAATTTTTAGTCTCCTTGGGTCACACGTTACTCTTCTTACAATGTGAAGTACATCAAAATGGTGCCGTTATCAACGTCCGAAATTTGCTTTCAACAATGAAAATGAATTGAAGTAGGGCTTTAAGATATATTGTTGAAGTTATTCCCACCTGTTGTAGGATCTACAGACCGTCAATCCCATCTGCTTTCATTTGAAGTCGACTTTTTAGATTTTTGATGGTATAAATTGAGGTTATTATGTAGGTTCATAAAAAGCCATAATATCATGAATCTAGTTTTTTTCTTCGTTTAAAACATATTAGTTTTATTCATAACATCATTAACTCTCTTAAGAGTTCACTTTTTTAAAGAGTTCACTAATGTTAAAAAGTAAGGAAAATTAAAAAAAAGGATAAAAAACCATCAATTATTTTCAAAGTTTAATTTCTGTTAAATATTTTATTTAATGTTATTTTCAATAGATGCTTGAAGTATTTCAATATAGAACTGCTTATAAAAGTGAATTCAGTATAATTGAGTCCCTCAGAACTATTTATATGTTATTTTTTTGCCCAAAGTTATTTTTTTACAAATGCACCTGTCCGCGGGGTAAACGGAGTGTTGTACCCACGGACAAAAACGATGGTTTTGAAGATTTTTTTTTTGAAGTTGAAAGCTTTGAGATTTTCATCTAACAAACATTTCCAAAGTATATGATAAGTTGTAGATTCTGCCAGAAAATTTTTCCGATCGATTATCCATTCTCAGAGACCAGCAAAAATTGAAAAGTAAATGTTGTCCGTGGGTACAGCAGCTTCCCCTACCTAATTATAGTTGAGTAAGCCGGTATATTTTTGTATGTTCAGACAGCCAGGACATTTATAAGCCGATGGTATAAAACCATGGTTCGCGAAGTATTTAGTAAGGAATAAAATATTTGTCTGAACTGGTGTCTTAAATAATCACAAATGTCAAAAGGCAACATTCTGCATGGCGAGAGCAGCGCGCAAAAACTAGCTTGTTTTTATTAAATTCTGAGCATTTAAAAAAATCTTAACAATATGGAAAAGCTTTAGGTCGTTTATTACTGCTTATTTAACTGGTAAATTGTCAGAATAACTTCTTAAATAGAAAACTCGCAATCAAAGACTTTTGATTTGTGTCTTTTGGGGTACTTTAACTGTTCAAAAATACGTGTTTTTACATGTATGGTTAGAAATAAGACCCAGTTTCTCAAAAAAAAAAAAAAAAAAAAGAAAAAAAACGGACTTTAGAAAAAAATATATGCCAATCATATTTAAAACACCATTGTGAATGTAATTTACATTATTTTTTTGCCTTGTGAAACGCAAAAGAATATGATTGAAAACTACTTTTTGAATTTAAAAATTAATCAATTTTAACATCAAATGATAACAGTATAAAATGATGAACTGATCGGGTTCAGGTTTGAAAAAAAAAAATCTTTTGATGTGGGTAGGTAAAGGGCATTAACAGCAAAATTTTCGCTTTTTACTTTTTTTTTATTTTTTTATTTTTGTAGTCGATTGTAAGTTAGCTGAATTTTATAAACTTACACATTTGAGTAGCGCTGGGAAAAAAAGTGCGAAAAAACGTCTAATTTCAATATTTCGCTATTGTTGTTTTTTTGAGCAAACACGATTGCTTATTGCTTTCATTTGATTGTTTTGATGTGCTATCATTTTATTTTCCCGCCAGCACCCTCTGCAGCATCACCGTCGACCGGCCTCACGATGCTGCTCCTATAGCGAAAGCCGTCTCCAGGTTGCATCCATATCCTACACTCACGCGCATACATACACAACTACACACACACATACACACAACTGCCCACACATACCCCGCTCCCACGCACACATAAACACACACGCCTACATACACACACACACACTCGTCATTGCAAAAAAACATAATTTGAAATCAAGATGACAAAATCCAAATTAATTTATTATATATATATATATATATATATTTAATGTCTCAAAATTCATTTCCGTAGATACTGCCGTTTATCTTCTCACGGTAGCATATTACTAGAATTGCATGGAGTTACATTTAATTTCAAAAGCTACTACAGATTTGATTATTTGATTACAGTCAACCCTCGTTTATCGCGATTAATCCGTTCCAGCCTCAACCACAATAAGTAAATTTCCGCGAAGTGGGATTTTTTGTTTATTAATAGACTGTTTTTCTAGATAGAACGTAGAAAACATTTTTGTGACTTTTTATAATGTTTTTTGTTACATAATTAGCGTACTGTAAACATGCAATAACATGTTTGGTCCCCATTACACTCCCTTTACACTACAGTAAAACCTGTAAAGTTGACCACCTTTGATAGTTGACCACCTGTTTAAATTGACCACTAAAGTAGTGCACCGTGAGTGGTCAACGTACACAGGTTTCACTGTATTATTCTATATGTTACACAAAATATGAGAAAATATGATGTAAATGAAAAATGGTTGTTTTTCTCTATCTTTATACTTATAATAAAGCTGAAAGTCTGTCTGACTCTCTGTGTGGATGTCTGGATCTCTGACGCGCATAGCGCCTAGACCGTTCGGCCGATTTTCACGAAATTTCGCATAAAATTAGTTTGTAGCATGAGAGTGGGCACCTCGAAGCGATTTTTCGGAAATTCAATTTTGTTCTTTTTATTTTCCAATTTTATGAACATTTTACCCAGCAAATTATCGTAACGTGGAAGAGAAAATTACAAAATTATTATAACGTGGAACTGTAACGTGGGCGAGCCATTCAACATAGCAAAGCGAGAAATTCATCATCCATTATATGTAGATAGACAGGGCGAACCAAATGACCCTTTAATTTTCTTCTACGGGCAAAGCCGTGCAGGTACCACTAGTACGAATAAAAAAGCTAAACGTCTCTCTGTCTGGATGTCTGGATCTCTCTCTGTCTGTCTGTCAGGATTTCTGTGACGCGCATAGCACCTAGACTATTCGGCCGATTTTCATGAAATTTGGTACAAAATTAGTTTGTAGCATGGGGTTTGCACCTCGAAGCGATTTTTAGAACATTCGATTTTGGTCTATTCGTCAAACTTATGTTATACGTCAAACTTATAAACCCCTTCCTTTGTGTGACGGGGGTTAAAAAGTAGTACTTTTGACTGAAGGAAACAACCTCATTAGCACATTACACCTTTAAGAAGACATTTTGTGTATTCTTAAGCAACTTTATCTTTTGTCAAAAGTATACCTTTTTTATTTTTGTCACCTTTCTAACGTTGTGTGAAATACTAAGAATAGAATGACGTAATTATCTCTTTCACTAAATGTTTCAAACAATGTCAGCCCCACATAGGACCGTCATAGGTCAGGATGACATCATGGAAATCCCATCGTAAATAAAGTGACTCATTAATGTCAATTGCAAAAAAAAAAAGTAAAAGTAAAAAGAGTACTTTTTTTGTACAAAATTTGGAAATTGCGAAAAATTAACATGACTTTGGCATAAAAGAAATTTTAATTTATAAACTACTGAAAAGATGAATCGTAAAGGTTGTAAATACGTTTAATTTTATTACTTTGGTTTCTCATTTAAAGGTGAATCCCCATTAAACTTCATGAAAACAAAAATGAAAATCTACATAGTGCATGTATTTTTCTGACTGTTAAATATGCTGTCTTAAGGTTCTTACATTACATTTTACGCTTTAATATAACATTGAGATTTAAAAAAAAAAAAAAAAAAACATGCTTGTTTTTATTAAAGGGATTCGTTGTTTTTCAAAAATTTCAACTTTAGAAAAATCTTTGAAGCAATACGTCTTCTAACAACACAAACAAGATTCTGAAAGTTGCCATTAGTGTCTTAATGACGCCTTACTAATGCTGGAATAAATGGCTTTCCATTAGAATCCTTTAGCTCATTATCTAAACGTTTTCATTTCCGAATGAAATAAACGAAATAGGTAAGAAATAAATCTTCATTTGCCGGCTAACAATCTATTTACCTTGATTTTTTTTTCTTTCGTTTTCCTTTCTTTTTTTTTTTTTTTTGAATAAAATCGTTGTTAGCTAAATCTAATTATAAATAATCATTAATACTGTTTTTCTTCGGAATTGTTGAATGTATACACATTTATAATTTAGCTCGTACTTAATAAAAACCTTTTATGTTACTTTTTTTATCAAACTTACTTTCTCAATACACAGACGTTTTAGAATTATTGAAACCGGGTAGGACAAAGTTCAATTTAACTAATTTTTATCCAATAAATATAAATTTAAATTCCTTAAGGTTTTACAGCAACCTATTAGTTGATAATGCGTATTTTTTTTTTCATTTTAAAAGTGCATGCATAATTACGCAATAATTGAAATATATAAAAAATAACGATTTTTTTAGTGTAAAACGTGGTAACAAAGGTACGTTGTTAGCGTAATTTGCAGTTTTAAGATAACATGACACAGGTTAGATGTTCCGATTCCTTGCCATTTGTGCTTTATATTTGTTAAATTCTGAAAATACTTCGTTTCTTTGTGATTGGTATAGTTACAATCAATTATGTAATCGGAATTTGTAATTATTTTGATTCTCAAAATGAGTATCCAAGTAAATGAGAGCAAGGCATGTGTTTAGACTTAAAAAGATCCTTAAATCTAACAAGAATTAGTAAAATTATAACTCAAAACTTATTTTTATGAGAATTTTTAGAACTGATAAATTAAACAGCAAACTTGATTTCTTTATTTTTCAAAAAAACATTTCAAATACATTTTTAGCCAAACTGCAAAATATTTTACTCTTTATTTTTACAAAAGCAGTAGTATGCAGAACGTAACCCCAAACAGCCACCTGACTTCTAAAAACTGTAAGCAAATGATTATTAAAAGGTTTGATTTTTTTTATACTGTAAGCATTTCCTTCGAACTTAAGGAAAAAAAACTTCGTACTTCATCCTTCTTTTTGAGACACAAATAAATTTTACCCTCTTAATTACTCTTGATTTTTAAACTGTCACTTTTTTGTGTAGTGCATTTGTGTGTTTGTTATAGCAGCAAAATAGTGACTTAAATAAACTGGGTACATTATAAATATTTAATTCCTTTCTTGGACTCTTAACTACTACGTAATGTAACACGTTTGTGATTGTTTGATTTAGGTACTAATTACTCCTTAACGTAAATCCACCAGAACATTCCCATCTGTTGAAAGTTTTGTTAAACTGTACTAAAACCTGTTAAAACACATGAGTTATTTTAAAATCTCTGTAGCTTACTTAAATAGGATGGCATAAGGTAAATTATAAATTATCGGGAAATAATTTCATTTAAAATAGTGTGAACAACTTTTTTTAGGAACAGAAAATGTCATTTCAACTTTTTAAATGACAAAATTTTGCCTGTATTACATTAAAGAGTATTTCTTCAAAGGCATGTGTTTTTTAAATAACTACTTCGAAATTAAACTTTAAAAACAGTTTGTATTTAACACGAAACTAAAGCAAAATTTTGTAGTGGGTATTGATTAACTACTTAAAATTCCTTGTTGTACAATCAAAATGTTAGCTGTTTTTTTTGCGTGAATGTCAATTAAAAAACAACACGTGTAAGAAAAATGCGTTACTTTTCTTGCAAAAGCATCGAGATCACTCAAACCCCACAAAATCCAATCTTCTTTCAATTTAACAGCCAAAGTTACGCTTTTTTTTTATGTATCTCGCTTAATGTGTCCGTTGTTGGATTCAGATATCGAAGTGCCATGCATTTCGAATAAACTGCAATTACCAGAAACTTAATTAGAGCGCGTTCAAACTTTGCTCACGCAGCAAACATAAATTTTCATTCGCTGGTACTTGGTGCTCCTTGATTACAGAAAGCATCCTGCGATATGAAAATGCGGATCATTACGTTTTCATGAGAGTCGGTTACGAACCCATGAACGAGTGCCAGATGTCTGTATCCATGCATTTGCTTCCTGAATCCAAATTTCTTTCATGAAGATGGTGTAATCCAATAGATTCATTAGTTTTTATTGCCTTTGTCAATAGTGAAATTGGTTTTGGTGCTCTAAAAAAGTTTACATGCGAAGATTACTAATTTACAACCAAACGCTGATTAAGGTTCACCTGTGTTTTTCATAAAAGAAAAAAAAAGTAAATTAATTTGAATTTGGACATTTTGAATTCAAATTATGTATTTCGCAATTACGAGTTGCGACAGGGCCCTACTCATTGAAGTTATTGTTTCTAGAAACGGCTCCTGTCCCTCTAAGCTTGTCCCTCCACCACGGCGGTTACGTGTGTATAGTTTTGTGTGTGTGTGTGTGTGTGTGTGCGTCGGCACGAGTGCATGCATGTGTAGGCTTGTGTGTGTAGAGACCTGTGTGTATGCACGTAGGCGTGTATGTATATGTGAGTGTTTATATGTGTGAGCATGTGTGTGTACAAGACATGGACGCCTCTGACCAGGAAAAGCGGATTCCGACGCGCCTGCAGAGGCTGATGGGCGGTGGTGCTGCAGAGGCATCTGGTCGAAGCTGAAAAAGGAACCACAACGCGAAGGACGGTCAAGTGAGAACAATAAGCAATCGTGATTGCTCAAAAGAACAGGCATTTGATTACTATGACGGACGTCCAGCTGTAATTACGTTTATGTCACCCAAACTAAATTTTCAAGGCTTGATGAGATCATTAAAAAACATTGAGGATAACAATGAAGAAACACTAAGGACTGCATTCTTTGTGACCTTACTCATTTAAAACTACAGAAAATGTACTTGTTGTTCTTATGCGATGGAAATAAGAGCGCATTAATGAGTAATTACACAAGAAATGCAGCAGTACTTAGTAAAAGAGAGTGCTTTGATTAGTAACACTTTTCAATACCAAGGCATTTTAAAGTAACTTTGAAAAAATCTTAACAATACCAAGTAATACTAAGTGCAGTTAAGTGGTAAATTAATAATAATATGAACAATACTTAGTTAGAAGAGGGCATAAATAACTAGCTTTACAGCAATCTCAAGAATACTGCAAGCAAAACGGTCGCATTAACTCTAATACTATACAATATTTATAAAAAAAAAAACAGAGTTACAATAAATCATTAATAAGCTTAACAATATTAAACATAGAAATAACTCTCAACTTCACAATAATCCGAACAATGCCAAGAAGAGCACTTTGCCTAGTAACTACACAAATATCTGCAATAGACACAGTAAGAGAAGAGCATCAAACTAAAAAAATCATAGTTATCTTAATAGTACAAAGTACGAGCATTAAAAACCAAATATTTTCAAGAAGCAGCTTTTGTAGTAGCAGAACAAATACTCGGTACGATTTCGAGGAGCCTCCATTAAAGCTATATCGAACTGTGTTTGTTATTTTTAAGTAAATACACTTTTTTAAATCTAGAAATAATTCAATTATTTTTCTTTCTTTATTTACTAAAAAATGATTTAGCTAAAGATCCAAAAACACGTTTCCTAATAGCTTCCATTATCTTTTTTAATGCTTAAGCTTATTACAGTAGTTCTTATTGAATTTCTTTCAAAAAGTGCTTTTATAGTTTCTGAAAATTTTCATATTTACTTTTTCATGTATAAAATCGTTAGTTATTTGTAAATAAAAAAGGTGAAGATGCAAATACAAAACACACATTTAAAACATAACATTATAGAAACTGAAACTTTTGTATTTAAACGATAAACTGACGCGAAGTAAAATTCAGGTTTTAAGGTCAAAAAAATTCAGTTGCATGTTTTAAAACATATATTATTAATTGATAATGTATTACTGACACAAAAAATTACCTACTGTCTTGTAGGTAAGAAATTTATTTTTTAAATGCGAATGAGTTATTGAAACTACGGAACTAAACTGTCTTTACAGTATGAATACATCAACACAATTTTAAAATAAAAAATGTAACTAAACTTTTAAATCGATGATCAATGAGAAATTATATTTGATTCATGCTTTAAATTTAAAACATTTCGCACCTGATGCTTACAGAATAAGCGAAACCAGCATAGACGTTTTAATGGTAATCCCTGTCGCTTTCAACATTTACATCGCACAAGTCAAAAGTTCGGAGACAAGTTGTATAAAACCTTACCCCGAATAGTTCTTATCATCAAAGCACCATCGGAATTGTCACTTTGAGCGACTATGTACTTCTCTCAACGTTTGTATAACTCTTGGAAGCACCCCTTAGAGCCATTTTGTCGCAACCTTCACCCCGTGTGATTTTACCTATTCCAAGCAGTTAAAAAACGTTTACAGAGACGCCGCTTTCTTTCGTCAGATGAAGTTAAAGCTGCATCACAGAAAGCCTTACAGCCTTACAGGAGGTTGCAAAAAATGGTTTCCAGGAGTGCTTCCAAATGTTATACGAACGTTGGCAGAAGCACATAGTCGCTAAAGGTGACTATTCTGAAGGTGGATGTGCTTCAGTGATATAAAGTAACTAGGTTAAGGTTTCATGCAGCTTGTCCCCGAAATTTTAGTATAAGTTATAGTTTAGTAATTTATAAGTTTTAGTTATAATATTAAATATCTAAGAAATAAAACAAAATAGATATCAAATATAGTTTAGTTGCATAAAGTTGTCCATACATTTCATGACTATTTTACTTTAAGTGGAGGTAAAAGTTTTATTGTTTCCCACGTCTACAAACTTAAAAAAAGAACTCGGTTTGAGTATTTTCATTGTATTGTTGATGGCCAAGCTGTATTTTAGGTTTATCCCCAGTTTCACCGACAGTTAAAATTTCATACCGCCTTTAATACATCAAAAAGAATGATTGAAGTTGAAAAAGAAGAACAAAGGAAATTAGTGTCTACGAAACTAGGAGGACACCGTATTTTAAACCTTAAAATGTAGCCTATGCTACTCCATAACCTTAAACCAGCTCTATACTTTTTAAACCACTAATATGATTTCGTTTCTGGATCGATTCTCGAAAAAATATTATCTCGTGCGTAATGCTAAGTAATTTTATTTAATTCAAACTATTAATTAAAAATGGGATTAACTGTTTAACTTTGATAGTATATTTAATCATGAATTATTATACAACAGTATTATTTTTTGAAGGCTTTGGTTAGCTGCAAAAAGTAAAAAGATAAGCGTTACGCACATGACATTTTTTCGAGAATCGCCCTCTAACGAAATAAGAAATAGCGTCATACAGACAAAGACCTTACTTTCATATCATTTGACGTTAAATCCGCGCAATGTGTAGAAGTTTCCTTAAATTATAAAACAAGTCAGACGAAGAGCTTTTGCAGACTCCCAAAGAAATTACGGCCCAGCACAACAACTCGAATAAATAATGAGAGCTTTTTTTCCCCTTGGAAAAGGTGAAATGATTGCTAATTTAAATTTGTAACACGTTGCGTTTTACAAGTTTAAAACTTTTCATAAAAGGTTCTGGGAAGTTAACGTTTAATAATATGTAAATACTAGATTAATAATGAAAAAAAAAAAAGAAATTATTTCTTGCCTATACTGCGGGGCAAAACAGCACCCCTCCAAATCTCAAACAGCAATGCAGCAAGCATGCCCTTTACTTCGAAATTTCATTTTAAAATGAATCAGTTGAGAGTTATAACTTATCAATTAGTTTTCGCAATTTTAAGAGCTAGAAATACCAAGGCACCAAAGTTCTAATAAAAAATTCTATTTTCAGACTTTGTTCCGAGAAAGAACATTTTTTATGACTTGCTCTAAATTTTCAGCAAATGTGAATCACAAATTCAAGTCATTTTCTGCTAAAAGCGAAATGATATTGCCAGAAACTCAATTAGAAAAGCCTCAAACTTCTCACACGCCCCTCGCATAAATTTTCATTTGTTAAAATGCGCTTGCTCTTGATTATGATTTAGATCCTGCAATTTCAAGATTAAGTTAGATCAAGCAAACAGCGATCGTGTTTAGAGTGCGTTTTCATGTGCTTAAAAACTGCCTTGGAGCTGTAAATATAATTCTTCTACTAAAATTTAAACTCAAATGCATCACTTTTGTAGAACCCCTCGTTTTATATATATTTTTTTTCTTTGTAAGTTTTTTTTTTTTTTTTTATTTCCAGCATTAGCGAATAAGTGGTGTTATGAAAAGTAGCTCAGTTATACAGCTAGAATACGTCTACAGGTTTGTTAGTCAAGTAGAAACTCACAAAAAACTTAGCTAATTACTGTAACCGATAATAGGAAATATTTACCAGCACAGACCGCTCTATTGGCCAAGTGGCCTAAATCGTTGTTACTGTAACCGGAGGATCCCGAGTTTGATGCCATCTGGTCGAAGATCCTCCTTGTTTCTAATGGTGACTGGTAGAGGTAAATTTGTTGTGGTCCCGCCAAAATTCCCCGATAGTCCCAATCCAATCTTCTGAGGTGCTGGATCATTTTTCGGGTCTGTATCATAATTAAGGAGTTTTTTCTGGGTTTAATGAGCCCCGGTTAAACCACAAGTACTGGCAGGTGTGTGGAATCCGTAGTGCAGTCCTGATTGAGGAGTATTTGTTAGGGTGGGATGATTTCTGATTGTTGGGGGGGGGGATTTCTGATTAACTTCGCATCTTGCGCACTCATCGGCAATCAAACAGATATTGAAAAACTGATTTAATTGATCACAAAAACCTCGATTTGAGCACAAACAACTGCCTGAGCCTGTGGATCCCTGAACAACAGATGAGGCAGTGAGAAGCAAAGGGATGTTAGCGGCACATTCAAGTTTTGAGTAATATGCGTTGAAAGATAACGTCCTAGGGATGCTTTCATTATTTTTTTTAAATATAAATCATGCTGTATAGCAACACCTACCAGAGCTACTTATTCTATCTCGTGACCAAAGACGGGGGGGGGGGAGGTTCTCTTATTATTTGTCCTGGTATCTCCAAGTTTTTCATTTTGTCACTTAAACCCCGTTGCTTCTTACTGCCTCATATGTTGTTATCAATCCATTCTCAAATTATTTTTGAAATAACTAAAAGCCTTCAGATTTCAATACGTTCATAAACAGAGTTTCCTAGACGAATGTGCACAGATTACGGAAATGTAGAATGTATTCTGGAAAACAATGTGGACATTTATAGCCAGTAGCTACATGAAAAGACAACAGATGCAGCGCTACAATCATTTTATAGGAGTAGATTTCTTATTTCAGGTCATGCAGTTGCATCAGTTCAGCAGGTTAATGTTTCGATTTTTGACAAATCAACTTTTTTGCCGCACAAAAAAAGCAGGAGTGCTGCATATAAAGCAAAGAATGAGCAACATGCCTTTTATAATTCAAATTCGAAATTGTAAGTTCTATTTTAAATGTCCCGAGACAATTTGATTCAGTAACCTCGTATTAACCCTGCATATTGCTAGTAAATTATGTGCAAAAAAAGAGGATTGAAGTCGAGCATTAGCAATTTATAAAATGCTTCTTAAAGGTAATGGAATCCCTGTAAATATTAGATTCTACATAAAGTGCGGTATAGTGCGTAGTTTCGCCGGAAGTAAACAACTCGCAGCTTTATATGCGTGTGCTGTAACTGCAATATTACAATGTAAAAATTAAACTTATAGTAGCACAATAGTTTGACAAAATTATTTAACTACCTAGAACTTGAAAAAGATGGCAGAAAAACAAAAATTATCATAATATACTGCTTAAATTAACAATATTATATTTCTCATCTTATTAATATACATCCGCTTAATAGAATAGCCATTTTGTCTCGAAAGAAATATTATAATAAGCGAGATATTCTTTTAACCGAGATTCATATTCTATTAAGTGGGTTCAACTGTATATATATATATATATATATATATATATATATATATATATATATATATATATTTTAAAGAGTGAACATTTTTTGCAAATGATGTGAAGCACTTATAGTTAAAAAATGGAAGTATAGAATTTTTATCATTAAATTAAAAAAGAACATTTTTTCAAACTTCGATTCATTGAAATGTTCGAATTATGATTCGGAAAAAAAAAAGTTCAATTTATTTCCAAAAAGCGTATTGTCATTAACTTAATTATTGAAAACAAACTTATGATTTGTTCTTGCTAAAGAAAGGGAAGAAACAAGAGCGACTTTAAATGCTTCTTTAGGATAAAAAAGGTAAAAATTACAAAAAAAAAAAGGATAAAACTGTCACGGGTGTGTGTGACAAGTAATGCGAAATCTAATAAAGAAACTGAAGTACTGTCAAACGCATTCAGCAAAATGTTTCTTAAGATAATCTGGGGAATTCGTTTTAAAGTAATTAATTTTTTACAGTGAATGTTAGATATTATATTCTACGCTAGTGGTACCCGCACGGCTTTGCCCGTAATAGAAAATTTAAAGGTCTTTTGGTTTGCCTGTATAAACAAATGTCACAAATAATATATGGTGAATTTTCTCGCTAGTTTGCTTGTGCCCATCTTACGGTTCCACGTTATGATAATTTCGTAATTTACTCGACCATCTTATGATAATTTAGTTCTTAAAATTGGATTAGAAAAAGAACCACATCGAATTTTTGAAAAATCGCTTCGAGGTGCACACCCCCATGCTACAAACTAACTTTGTGCCAAATTTCTTGAAAATCAGCCGAACGGTCTAGGCGCTATGCGTGTCACAGAGATCCTGACAAACAGAGATCCGGACAGAGATCCTGACAGACAGAGAGACTTTCAGCTTTATTATTAGATAAGATTTAAGGATACCTATATCCATTTCACTCATTGATTCTTTAAATAGTAAATTTGTTTTACATTTTGAAAAAAAAGAGAAAGATGTTAGAATACCAATTTAAAAAAAGACTAATTAAACTTTTTATTTGCTTATTGTAAGTAGGTATATAAATAACCAGACAAATAAATGTAATAATTAAAAATCTTATATAATTAAAGGCTGAGCGTTATGTACCTATTTACGTATGTATCTATCTATCTATGTCCGAGTTACTTCTTCCGAACGTAGTGAACTCACCATCGAATCAGGTATCAATATATTCTAAGTTTTCCCGCCTTTATGTTTGGCTTTTTAACATAATCCTCCGATAATAGTTAGTCGAGATATCAATTAAAACCTACTGATTATTATACTTAGATTTCGACATAAAATTCCTATTTTTCGAAGGCTTTCCTCAATTTAAATTATTCTATAGTGTATTCAGTAAGTTACCGCCCTATAGCCAGGGCTAAGGCAGAAATACGTGAAATACACCGCCAGCTCAGTCATTTCCAGCCGAGGACTGCAGTTTGCGCTAATTCTATATTGCTACCAGTTTGTTTGGCACTCTTGGCTTCCTTAAGAGGTTTTCCATCTCCAGCTCAGTCACTTTCCTATGCCGGGCTGATGAGTGCTAATAAGCACGAAACTGCAGTCCTCGGCTGGAAATGACTGAGCTGGCGGTGTATTTCACGTATTCTATAGTGCTTCATTTCAACTTCCCGTAACAATACTCTCATTAATATTTCTAGCGTGAAGTAAATCATTGAGACGAAGATCTGTTGCCATTTTTATTTCTCGAATATGTAGAAAGAGTATGGTAAGTAAAATTCTGACTTTTGTTTTAAAGGTTTTACCTCTAACCGGGAGATTTAAAATGTTTACTTTTTAATTATTTTCCCGCAATCTGCCGCACAATTTTACTGTTTTTTTTTTGTATGTAATATCGATCAACTTCAACAGTGCATATCCTGAAAACTTTGGGAACATTAAGAGAATAAACCATTGTATCATGTGCAGGTGCATAAAACAAGCATATATAAATCACTGAAGTTTCAGAAATGGTAGAAAAAATTAAAAAAAAAACAGCATTATGTAAAGATAGATAAGCAAATTAAAAATAAAGAAAAAAAAGAAGAAAAGTCAGGATCAGTAATTTGCAAAATCACGTCGTAAGGGAATTGAGTGATTAACGAATTAAAATATGTAGTTGTGAGGTTAAGATCAATAAAATATATAATTTTAAAAACGAATATCAGAAAATGTCTTAGACGGGCAACACCAAACTTTTAGGAACATTCCTAAACTAAATTGTCATAAAAAGTAGCTATGCAAGCAAGGTTTAGTATTTGTTTGTTTTTAAATGAAATAGTATTAGTTTCAGTGGTTTGCGCTACTCTCATTTTTGATGGCATTGACATTAAGCACAAAGAGAGTACTTAGCATCAATGTTGGAATTTCGGACTCATAAATTTGTTCAATCATACTAAGAAAAAAAATAGTTTTAATAGTGAATACGATAGTAATATCTTTTACTAAATGATGAATGTATGTAACAGCAAAGTTTACAGAGACAGATGAACTGCAGAGAAGCAGTCAAGAACAAGCAGATATGAGTGGCAAAAAGGAGGAAGAATGTGTATGAGACATTGGTCTGACATTTGAGAAGTACCCCGACCTTTGAGCTATTTGAGTATCGTAGAAGCGTGTGACTATGGTACAGTGTTAGTACATTTCTGACTGTAGTTACTCAACATTCATTTGAAAAAACTGAAGTTGCATTATTATTATAGATTATGACCTTGATTTTCGATTCTAACCCTGAAATAATTTGAAACTTTACATACATCCTCCAAAGCAGTTTTCCTTTGTACTATTCGCACCCTCTGGTTGCGGGTGAGAATGGTACAGCACATGTTATGTTCAACGTTTTCATATAGGTTTTGGTGGTTTGTATCATAATCTACCTCTCTTCTATTTTGATAGGAGAATTGAAGATGTAAGTTAGGCTGAAAATTGAACTTTGGAGAGTCAGGTACATCATAAAATCGAGGTAAAACAAAGGCTTTATTTTCTTCATACTTTTTGAAGATGGATACCAAATCGTATCATCTTTTTCAGGCCACTGCCAAAACTTAACTCGCTTTAACATTGTTTCAACTTCAAACTCACTTGCATCTACGCCCGTGGTTTTTCCTGGTTACTTTTTCGCCTGATAACCCAACACACCCTCCAAAATTACTGTACCACACTCACCCTCCAAATTGTAAGTTTTACACATTTGTAACTGTAGAAACATACAAAAATTTTATTTTTGAATGAAAATTGTAGATAACTTTTTTTATGTAATATGAAAGCAAAAGGTACTTACATAGTTATGATTCCTTCCGCACGAAAAGGTCACCAAAATACATTTCCGAGCTACCTTCAAACACATAGCATCAGTTGCTCACAACAAATAAATTCACAATCACCAGGTTATTCATCTGGTGAACAGTTTTGACAATGATAACAACTCTTTCATGACCAGAGAAGATTTCACAATACTTCCTTTTGAAGCTGGGATATCCCAGAGTTCACTACGAATACTTATTACGTCAAAACTGGGATTTGTATCTCATTCTCACCCTCCAAATCATTCTCATCCGTTTTTACAAAATATTGTATTTAATACTGTAATTATAATGTGTCTTAGCATTTCCTGGCTGCCCTGGTATTTGTCGGAGTGCGAGACTGTCCTGATTTGTTTTATCTGTGAAATGAAATACACTGTCTGTAAAACCATTATTGTCTGAATCTGCGAAACAGCACATTTTACCATTGTTTTACCTTTTCATTATTTTATACAGTGGTTGTAAAAAAAATGCATCACCCGCGCTGCAAAGGAGAGGAATATTATCCCGACTGCATTCGACACACAGTCAAGCATCCCGTATCCCATATGATTTGGGGATGTATTTGTGATCAAGGAGTTGGTATGGGGGGGGGCTTTACCTTGTGCAAGGAACAGTAAACGCCCAGGTGTATATTGACATTTTGGAGGACAAATTGCTTCCTACTATACGGGATCACTTTACTTCAGTTCCAAACGTCATTTTCCAGGATTTCTGCTCCGTGCCATAGGGCAAAATTGGTAAGTAACAATTTAAAAACCTTTATCCTACCAGTAGACCTAAATTGACACGGGGTTAAGTATTTTTTTTTCTCTAAACTCACACGCAGGTTCAGAAATGGAAAAATGAGCCTGGGGTCAGCAGTTTGCCTTGGCCCGGGAACAGCCCCGATCTACATAAACATTTATCGGATTCCTGATGTTAAATGTGTATTTCATATGTGTTGCAGAATTTCACATACACTCATCGTTAATTGGTCTACCAAAACTTGTCGCATAATCCCACTGTTGTGAAATGCGTGGGTGATGCAATTTTTTTTTACCAGCACTGTACGACCTCCCGCAATCATTCGCTGAGTATACTCTATCCTATGCGTAAATTTGGCGATTAAGAATGGAAAACCATAATAGAGGTTTAGAGGGGGGAGGGGGTGTTATGATTGTTATGATTGTAGTCTGCGCCTTTGAAAAGCCTCATTATTGATCTCAAATGTACTAAATTATTAAAATTCCAAAGCGTCATTCCAGATTGACTGAAACCAGAACGAGGTCGAAACAGTCTCTGAACACTGTAGTTTTGCAAGAATTGCCGGGAAATATGTTACTGTAAAACCTGTAAAGTTGGCCACCTTTATAACTTGACCACCTGTCTAAGTTGACCGTCTTTTTCAGGCACAGAATTAGTCTTCTATTATATAAATCTTCTCTACACTGTATTTTGAAATTCCCTCAAAAAACGGAAAATGTACTGGCAGCAGAGTTGCCGACAATTTTCCGTTTTTTTACAGGAGTGGTGTTTTCCGTTTTTATCACGGATGCTTTCGTTTTTTCATACTGACACTTTCCGTTTTTATCACGGACACTTTCTTTTTTTATCACGAAAACTTTCCGTTTTAAAACTACTATTTTCCGTTTCATGAACTGATGTTTTCAGTTTCTAATATAGATATTTTCCGTTTCATGAACTGATGTTTTCAGTTTATAATATAAATATTTGCCGTTTTATTCACGTATATTATCAGTTTAAAAACCAATTATTTTAAAAATATAGCTGGGCAATTAAAGCATAATGAATTAACGTTTTCAGATTTTAAATGCCCATATATATATTTTTTTTTCTTTTTTTGAAAAACAGCAAAAAAAAAAGAAAAGAAAAGAAAAGCAGTTTTATTATAGCAGATACACGAATTTCTTCATTAACTTCCAAAAATTTGTGAAACTTCCTAAAAGTGAGGAAACACATTTTTACTATGCAGAAAATATCTTTCTCTTTTGAAGGTATAGAGGGAAGATATAACAGCTATCTGGGAATGTGTTTGCTTTGCAATTTATTATATTGAAATCTTTTATGAACAAACAATTGCAAAATATATGAAATAAACGCAAATCATACCAACTGTTTTTTTTTCTTTTTTAAATCAGTCTTCACAAAAATACCCTTCTCTCCCCCCCCCCCGGCAAAAAAAAAAAACAGCTCCTGTAGTTAACTGTGCGATGTTTTATTTAACAATAACTGTCACAAAATTTAAGTTTATCAAAAGTATTGAAATTTATCAATTGTGCATAGTTAACATTGTTTTCAATAAGAAAAAACATTTATTACAAGTACAAAATCATTTATTGCACATCTTGTGTTACACAGTTTTAAACATTATTTGCTTGTACAAATGTCAAATTAATAGTTCGCTTTGCTGTCATCATCAATACCATTTATTTCTGCACTCATATATAGAGATCAAATCATAGGTACAACTGGGCCATCTTTCGACGATTCCAATTTTTCACAATTAATGTCACAAACCTAAATTACAAGAATAAGAGTATCAATGCATTGTATCAAAAATATTTAACACATGGACTTTTTATTGAATAAATTACCAAGTGTCATGTCATAAACATGCAGATGAAAACATCACAATTATCTACGGTAGGAAATTTGACTACAATTTTTCTTGACAACGATGTAATACGCTGACGGTAAGCTAAAAAAGTAGCCAACAGCACTGTGTCGAAATTTGGAGAGAAATTAGGCATATCTTACATCTTACTTTAGAAACAGTTAATTTGTAAAAACCCGTGCATATATATATATATATATATATATATATATATATATATATATTTTTTTTTTTTTTTGCAATAATTTTTTTAATTAATACTTTTAATTTTACAAGTGGCAGTGTGGAGTAGTAGATATGTTAGAATTGAACGTGCCAGCCAATAGCTCAAAATCAGTTATCGATCTCTTCTAATTTTCGGCTAGCTTTAGTTGGGGCGAACCTAACCTGGCAGCCAAGTAATACTGAGCTTCGGATGTTCTTAGCTTTCACAATGCTTCCAGATTAGGTTTGCCCCAACTATAGTAAGTGTAACATTTTATTTGCTAACTCAATTTTTGTACCGAACCTCATTACTTGACTCCCAAGGAACAAAACTTATCCATGAAAAAATAATATTTTAGCAGGTCATAAGAATTGTTTCGAGCATATTAATAACTTCAAAAGAACTGTCATGAACGGAATCATGAATTTGTGAAGCACAATAAATATAATAAAGCTGTACCTGGATGTTTTTTTACTATATTCTCTCTCTCCCCCCCCACAAAAATAATCATTATTTTTTTATGTTTATAATTTGTCCTTGTACTGTGCTTTCAATCTCCTTTTGCATTTATGTGGAAGGATGCAATAATGCACAATTCCACAAAATCGTATAAAATTGCAGCTGGTGCAGAAATAATTTTAACTTCGAGAAGGCAACTTTTTCAATGTATATGTTATAGTTGAACTCAAGTCAACAAGAGCCAAGGTTAGCCTTTCTTAGTTTGGTCGCCTTAACCCCTCTCCACATAAAACTAAAAATTATATTATTCTGATTCTGACTGATCAGAATAACATGGCCTCTCATCAGTGCACTGGTAAATTGAGTCAAATTTCAACTCGCATATTATGCACATGAAAAAATGTTTTTCCATAAAACATTTATTTTTAAGAGAGTAAAATATTGTTAGGCTTTATTTCTCGAAGACAGTCGAGTTTTTAAACTTAAATTATATCCTTCCGTAAGCGGAAAGACTTCTGTTTAACATCAGTTTTTCTTTAAATTATCATTGAATTCGGTGTACAGACATTCTGCATTTTAGAACAAATTGTGAAGTATGTTGAGTTAGGATAGGCTGTCTGCTTTATTAGTTTTATTTGCTAAAGCAGCTATGTCGTCAAAACTAGATGACACTGCAATAATTAAAAATTACTTTTGTTAGACTTAAAGAGGAAAATTTTCATGTGTGTAAATTTTGTCATTATAATTCATAGTAATCTAGTAGCTGATAAACAGCCAGCCATTTGTGCTGAGTAGGGCAATGTGGGGCAAAGTGAAATAGTTAAGGCGACTGAGCTTTTTCAAAATGAAACAATTAGAAATTTTTTTTGAAAATTATAGTACATAAAGAAAGAACATTCTATTTAATAATAAAACTAGCATTGAAACTGTATTTTTTAATTTTGGCAGTAAATTTGCAGTTTCAAAAAAAAGTGGAAATTTTCAACTTTTTTTTTATGGAGCAAAGTGAAAAATGAAATATCTTTTCTTCAATTATAGAAAATATTTTTGATCAATTGAATCAGTAAATAAAAGGTTTAATGAGTAAATGAAATGATACTGAAATAATAAACTGAAAATTAAATTAGCACACATATGTGCACACACACAGTTTGTAAGCATAATATTTCAAATTTTAATGCATGATTAAAATAAAAGGATATGTATTTTTCATAAATAATTTTTAAAACTGTTTTATTGTTTAAATGCAACTATTCTTCAACATTAAAAATTATTCACAATGAAGATAAAGGACACTCGTTTATTAGGAATACACTAAACAGCCCACAATATAAACTAATAGCTATTCTTCACAAAACTTGTAACATGTATTTAATGTATTAAAAAATATGTTATATACTTTGAGTAAATTTTTAATTTATTTTGTAATCATTAAACTATGAAACAAGTACGTATTATGTTATTTATATAGTTTGAAACGTGTTTTTTAAAAAATTATCGTTTAATTCTATGATGCGACTAGCCTTTTGGAACATGCCGCCAGTTATTACTTGCATATGGTGTAAAATTAACTGTTTACATAAAAAATCAATAGAGACTAATTATGGGATTGATGTTTCATATTTCTTTTAATTATCCTACTCATTTATTTTGATTTTAAACTTTATTATTTCCTATACCCACGTCCAATAGCCAAAACAGATTTTATCCAAGCCGGTTTCAACCGGTGTTATCTATGGTTAATACCACCACTGGCCAAAACTCTAACAACCCTGCTAAAAGCAGAGGAAATATTTCACCATTTTACTTTGCCCCACATTCCCCTACTTCCATTCGCTCTAGATGTAAAAATTAATCTATTTTACTGAACTTTCCCACTCGGGTAATTTTAGTTTTTCTAAATCAATAAATATTTGGTTATCGTGAAAAATATATTGTTACTACCTGCAATTAAAATGTGAAATCAGTTGAAGTTTTAGGAATATATTTTAAACTGATTGTCAGTTGTAAGTAAAAGCGCACTATTTATATTTAATTAAGCGAAAAAAATAGAGAAAATTGTGAATTGGTAAATTCCATTTGTGACAGACATGACATGAGACTACTTGTTTGTTGATTTTCAAGTAGTAAATAATAATTTTTAAAAAACAATTGCATTTACTACAAGTTTTCGGAAAAGTGAAAGTTGTATGTTAGTTTATGATACTTCTTTGCAGACAACCCCGCTTTTAAATGTTTGGGAAGGGATGATTTTTTAATTTGCCGAATGATACTCTGAATTTTGCCGAATGATAAAATACGAGCATGAACACAAACGTGCATCTAATGAGAAGAGACATTAAACATCAATATTTAAAATTTTCAAATTTTTGCAGAGAAGTGTCCAAATTTACAGAATCATCAGAAAAAATTGTCGACTTAGAAAATTTTTGGTAGGTCACAGTGACCTCCCATCAGGGTGCCGCTTCCAGTGGCGTTTTGAAACAATAAAGATATTATAACGGCAGTGATCGTAGAGTGATGCCCATACATTGGCGCTTCGATTTGTAGTTGGTGCGGAACCAATGCTTTGGTTAAGAGCAAAATTTGAAACTGATTTAACAATGCAGGATTTACACTGGTTTTTGAAGATGTATCGACCCAACGCCCAACCCTAATGCATATGTAACACAACATGTTTTATACTTACAATTTGCATATTTGCAGCGAACTTCCCTTTTCTGTTCAAGGAGTTCTGTTCACTCATTGCACATTTGAATCCGTGTTCCACCAATAATTTTCCGGTTCACTTTGGAAAGTTAGAGCGCTGAGAGGGTGCAAAGTGGACAGCATCTGGAATGTTAAATAAAGTGCTTTAGAATAATATGATTCAAAGTTCTCAAATTAATGCTTTTTTTAATGATTGATACATTTTTTTATATTCATCTCCTTAAAACATTATGTATTATATTCATTAATATAGATAACAAGCATTTAAAAGTTTGAAAGAGGGGGAGGGGGGAGAATCAATATTTAAAATTGTTTGCTTGAAAACCCAAGTAGTTAACTAAAACTAGTTGCTTCAACTTGTTAATTGAAATCTAATCAATTGCAAGAAGCAAGTTTATACAGACATAGTTGTTATTCATAGAAGAGTTAAAATAAATTAAAAATAAAAAAACAGTAGTATTTTAAGTAATAAACAATATCTTTACATTAACCTTACATGTAGGCAGAGAATATTCTTCATTAACAATAAAATAATCAAGACTCAATGGTGTCCCATCTAACAATTACTTAGTTATTCGAAACAATTTTGTAAAATATCCTCTTAGCAAACAAAATATTTTAATATTATTAGAAGTTTTTTAATTTTAAAAACTTGTCACGATGTTTTAAAGTTTAAACAAAGGTCTGCGGGAAATTGAATGTTCAAACTAGATAAAAAGTTAATTTTAAGCAGCAATCATCGTTACAGAATTCAAAAAGTGTTTATTTGTAGTAAAAATGTAAACACTCACCAGCAATCAATCCCGGATGAGAAGATATCAAAAAATTCCTATTCGGCGAGAGCGATTTCTGACCGCTACGGCATCCGCCATTGCTGCAAGATAAGCAAACTAGCCTACGAACAAGCACTCGAAGTGTTTCAGTTAATGCCGTATTTGATCGAAACAATTTGATGTTGATGGAGAAGAGGAAAACGTTCGAAAAATGTTCAATATTTCAGTCATGGAGTCTATCAGTATACATTTCCATGCACGAAATAAACAACGTGCTTCGCCGCCATCACTCATTTGTTGCCGTTTCTAAGTACTAAAAAAAATATTCTACACTGAAGATATTCCGTTTTTTTCACGGATAAAGGCTCCCTCTAACGATCGCATACGGACATGTTCTGTTAGCGCTCTAAAGTAAAAGAAAATTTCCAGTAATTCCATGAAAAGTTCAGTTTTCAATCCAGAACGGAATTTTTCTTTTTATAAGGGGAAATTGTACAGTAAATTTACGGGAAAGCATTAGTAAATTAAATGAAGCAATTTTACAGTGTATAAGATGATCACCTGTTTAAGTTGACCGCTAAAGTAGTGCACAGCAAGTGGTCCACTTACACAGGTTTCACTATATTCGGTATTTACTTGCAATTCTGCTTCAGCTATGACCATAAAGAACTTAAAGAGCTTTTCTGGTAAATTAGAAAGGCAAAAACTATGATTATAATCATTGCTAAGTTTTCTTAGAAGTTTCTTTTTTTTTGTTCCAGAAACTTAAGTTTTTTGGAAGGTTTTTAAATTTTACAGGAAGATTCTATGTTAATTTCAGGATGATTAGTGGTTTTTTGAAGGAAACGTACTTGTTTTTTTTTTTTTTTTTTTGATTTGCCAGATTTGTTACTGGCAAACATTAGGCACACTAGCAGTGATTTTTTTTTTCCGGAACGTATCTAATTTTTTATGATGTATATGCATTCGATTGTGCTTTTCTATACATTTTCATTTTTGATAAACTTCGCTTGTTTTCCTCGAACCTTTTCTCTTAAATGCAAATAAAGGGGAATTATTGAGTAATATATGCAACTAATGGTTAATATATGATTAAAAAGTGTGACTTTAAATGTAAAATTCAAGAAATTTGAAAATTTTTTTTTGAAAGGTGTATGATACTTTCATAAAAACTATTTATTTCTTTGAAGCAGGAAGCATTAACCAGTGTAGCATATACATTCCATTTAACTTGCAGAAACAAATTATCTTAACTTTTCGTACAGCTTATGAAAAAAATGACTCTGGAGTTTAAACAAATAGAATATCCTCCTGAATGCAAAAATTTTGAAACTTTATTATCAACACGTGTAAATCTATCCCACAACACCACCTCTTATACACTTAATTTGAACAGACTTTCTTTTTTTTCCACCAATATCTCTGTTTCCACCAGCTCTGCAATTCAATTTATTTTGATGTTTAAAATGCGAAAAAAGATAATTGGATGCTGTCATAACCCGATCGTCTTTCTTATTCTAAATATCATTTAAAACATCCACGCGAAGGGATCGAATAATTTCAAAAGAAAACTCGAAATTGCGTTGGTTCAGAAATTATTTAAAGAGTGCCTACTGGGTTTCCCGCTCATTGTCTGGCCCAGCCTTGTCAGAAACAGGTGCTAGTCAAAGATATTTTATTTGATTTTTTTCCCTTCGCTCCTAATTATGTGATTGAACTTTAAGAAAATTCGGATCTCTTAGAAGATGTGAAGAAACGGATTTTTTTGGGATTTTCAGAAGAAAAATTATGCATGCATTTGTGGAAATTTTTCTTCTGTTTTAAATAGAACTATTTGTCTGAAGGTGATTTTTACGTTTTTTTCTCTTTTTTTAAACTTTAAAAACTTCAAAGATAATTGAAATCTGAGTTGAAGTTCTAAGTAGAGCGATTATTTCAACTAACCTTTTTTTTTTTCTTCTAAATATTTCAAAGAAATACGCTTACAATGAACATCAAGTATAAATAATGTTTAAGTAGCAAAAAAAAAAAAAAAAAAGAAAGAAAGAAAAAAGCGATTGGAAAGAAAACACGTTGCTTTCTATCTAGAAATGATAAACTCGCAAAATTAAGCTCTTAAATAAATTCGGTTTGCCAATTTTTTAGATGTCATATTTTTGGTAAAACGTCATTCATTTGCAAAATTTATATTTGTATCTCTGTGTGTGTAATGAGAACTTGTACGTTTTTTGTTAATGCTTCTTTTTCGTATTGTGTACAGATTATAAAAAAATGAATCACATAAAATTAACTTTTTCCCCCTTATTGTTGTTTAATATAATAATACAGAGGCAAACTACTCATAGGCATATAAATTGCGCATTTTTATTGCAATTAGTAAGTAATAGACGTTATAACAATCAAAGCACAGAAACAAGCTCCAGTTTTCAAAGAAAGGTGATTGATAAAAAAATATAAATTAACAAATAAAAAATGCAAAAACTCGCGACGGGTGTTTTTGAGATTGGTTACAATGCTACTGGGCGTAAAAAATAATAGAAAGAAAATTTTTGCGTAACTGACTAAACATAGCGGTAACCTTTAGAAAAATGTTTAAGAAAAGGAATGCTCGTTAAAAAAAAAGTATTAATAACATGTATTTTTAGGAAGAAAATCCGTTTATTATATAAATCAGGATTTATATAGGAATAAAAAATCCCTCATAATGTTAAGAAGACTTAATCTAGTGATCTGTAAGTCGAATATTATTCTAAAAATTTTAATAAATGGAGCAAAAGATGAAATTTCTTGGTCAGTTACGTATATCAAGGGCATGTTGCATCAAAAATTTAAAACCTCAGTTCAGAAAATGTATATATTTTCAGGCAATTGCAAAGTTTTTTTGTGGGTATGTTTTAGTTATATAAAATTTTTTCCAAAGTTCATAGGTAAGGTTCCATTATAAAAAAAAATCGCGAATAAAAAAAATGCACTTGAATTTTTGACATTTTGAACTCAAATCATTTCTGGGTTTTATACGTTCCCCAAATCTCCTTCTGTTTTTTAGGTTTTTTAGGTGTTCTTTAGGTGCATACGCAATAAAAAACAATTCTAACATAAAAGGTGTGGCAATAGTTCGTCCAATAGTCCATCAAATACAGCGAATAACAAGGGTTTGAAATTATACATGTACATAGAACGTATATTTTCAAAGTTTTTACGAGCACGAGCTTTTTTCGCGTGTTTTTAGGTATTATAACATAACATTTGAATTTCATTTTCAATAGCAAAGAAACATTTGTGTTGCTATTTTTTTTCCAAAGATCTTCAATTTTATTTTCCACAAATAACCTTTACATTTTGAGCTCGAATAGCTCCTTGAGTTTTGGTCACAAATGTTTCAAATTTTTCGTCTTAAAATCATTTTTCATTGAAAATTGTTTCCCCATGTATTAGTTAGATTACGCATGGTCCATATGAAAAGTTAGATTTCTTATTTTTTCACAATTTTTTCCCCATCTTCAAACTTTCAATATCTTAACTCTGCGTCTCATTTTTAACATTTGCGCAACTGGAAGTGCGTATCTAGGACTAACGTTTATGAAAATAGAGGTATTGATGTTGAAACGGGGACACACTATATTATGTTGCATTAAAAATTTAAAACCTTAGTTCAGAAAATGTATATATTTTCAGGCAATTGCAAATAAGCACAAAGTTTTTAAAAAATTAAGGGGGTCCGGGACACAAAATCCTCAAATTTTGCAATTTTTTTTTTATAATTTGAAAAATTGCTCCGTTTTTTTCTGCTTAAGAGGACGTTTGAATCTTGTTTCTACCTTAAATATAACGAAAGTTATAGTTATTTTTGTTGCATGCATCTAACGAATGTGTACATAAGTTTAAAACTTTAAACGCGTTTTTCTCCATGATGCAATTTTTCCCGATTTCTTGCATTCAAACTCTTATAAGTCAGGAACCGATAGAGATAAAGTAATGAAACTTGGAGCATATCTTTTTCAAGCAATTTACTTTAACTTTTATTCGGCGAATTTGAAAAAAAACGTTTACTTCAAAAATTATGATTTTTTTAAAAAAAAGTATCTTCGAATTTTTCGAAATTTTTCTTCAAATATTTTTTATTTTTTATTGAATCAATATTTTTAAAATCGCCGAATAAAAATTAAAGCTTAGATATATGTGCATACTTTTTTGAAAAAAAATTGAAAATTGACCAACAATATTTTGAGTTATAGCAATTTAAAGCAACCCCACTTTTTTGAAAAAAACTAATTAAATTTAAAGAAAAAAATATTTTTTTTTCATATTTATGTTATGATTTTGTTTATTAAATAAATGATGAATCAGTTCAAAAAATTTCAAAACTCTAAAGTACATAATAAAAAAAATTTCAAAATGTGTCCCGGACCCCCTTAAGTCACACATTCTATCTCTCTCTCTCTCTCTTTTTTTTGTACGGATTAAGAATAAAAATTCCGCGTTTGGATTTTAATTACTCCCCGCGTTCGGAAAGAAAGTTTTAACGCATTTTTTGAGCCACCTTTAATATAGATTTTAAAAAATCTTGTCACATACACCTGAGTTTTTCTAATTTTCCACCAGTTCAGTCAGCTTTACATTTGCATATTATTACTGAAAGTATTTAAAATTTCTTTTCACTTCCTAAAGTAATGATGCTTTAAAAGATTAAATAAATTTTATAATTATTTTTCAACAAGTTTCTCTCCAACGTATTTTCGGGAGTCAAATCCTCTCAAACATGTAAAAGGCTTAGCAAAATAATTAAAATACTTTATTTTTTTCATATTAAAATATTAAAGACTTTTTGGACTAATTATTCTGTGACGAAGGCAGATTTATGAATTCAGAAACATGTTTGCACTTTTTTAAACATGCGCATATGGTAAACAGAAAAATGTTTCCTTCCGCTTATTATTACAAAAATGTATATATTAGCCTAAAAAAATCCTATGCGTTATTAGGTATTTTTCATTAAGTTACCGCCCTATAGCCAGGGTTAAGGCAGAAATACATGAGATACACCGCCAGCTCAGTCATTCAAGTCGAGGACTGCAGTTTATAGGGCGGCATTATAGGACGGTAACTTACTGAATATACCATGCCTTGCCTTCAATTTTAGATTTCAACCAAACCATTGCTTCGGTCACTCGTCTAGTCAGTGCTAATTCTATATTAACTACATGGCATAAGGACCCGTTAGTAGGGTAAGTCAGTGGCGCACACAAGAGAGGGGTCCATGGGGTCCGGACCCCTTCCTTGAGCTCTTGCATTTTTTTCCCCGATTGATTATGATTCTATGTATTTTGTACATACAATATAATCCCAAACAAAGGCAAGAACAATTTCACTACTAATAACTGAAAAAATAATATCCTTATATTTAAAGACTTTTTTTTTTAAATTGTACCACGCACTGAGGAAGTTATAAATGAAATCGAAGCAAAAACTAGAAAACTGGCTTTTATTCTATGATATTTCGTAAGCGTACAAAACCAGACTGGTGTTTTTAAATAAATACAGTCAACTCTCAATAACTCGAAGTCTCAAGAAACCAGCTAAAACGTTCGAGTTATTGGTGGTTCGAATTATGGGAAGTTTCCACAATTGTCGCAAGAGTTTGGGACCCAATGAAAACTTTGAGATAAAGGAATATTTGAGTTTAAAGCTTCAACTTATCGAGATCCGACTGCACACTGTAATAATCATGCTTTTAGTTTTGTATTTGCAGATTAAACTAGATTTTTCTTAATTATTAAGAAAATTATTTATTCAATGACTCTTTTTTACTGTTTTTTTTTTTCTCGCGAATCGATAAAATCAAGTGAATATGTTTGACGGCGTGTTGGGGTGTAATGTGGGAATGGGACCCTATGATCTTGGACCCTTCCCTCGCAAAATTCCTGCGTGCGCCACAGGTAGGCAACTATTCACAGCATAACAACACATTCACACAAATAAAGGACAAGGATAGCTAGAGAAAGTACATTCATGCCCGAACCGGGAATCGAACCCTGGATCTTCCCATCTGCCGTCAAACAATCCTCAGAGCGTCTTTAATAATAGTAGTAATTTACTCATTTCTTCCAAATAAGCATGAGGTATCCTATGAGACATTGAGTATCAGAGAGGGATCATTCCACGTCAAATCGCCTAAATTATATAGTCGGGCGTGCTGTCATGTCGTCGATTTTGTCTGTTATTTTTTTACGAATTAGATATCTATGAGATAAACTTCAATTGGAAGATCATTGTAAAAAGCTCCAGGTTCGAGACCAGCAAATAGTCACACGGTTATAAATATAGCAAATACGGAAGTTGATCAAGGACACAAATCGATTTTCGGTTCCCAAAACTGAAAACTGCAATGAAATGAGCTTTTTTCGATGATCCTCCAGCCATTGAAGCAGCGTGGCACTTGTACTATAGAACATTTCTAAAACTGAATTTAAAGAGTTTTTGCTTATTATGTTCTATCACTAAAAAAAAATCGCTATTTTTAGATCACACTACGCAGATAATGTATTTCAGGTATTATTTTTATCACTCGTATAAGTAAATTTAAAGATATAAGGAAGATAAATTGAAGCAGTGAGAAGCAAAGGGATGTAAGAGGACATTTTCAAGTTTTGAGTAAGAAGCGCCTAAAAATTACGTCCTAGGTAAGCTTTCATTAATTTTTTTTCTAAAGCGCGCGGTACAACAGTACCTACCAGGGCTACTAGAACTATCTCTTACCCCAAGACAGAGGAAGGGGTTCACCTACCATTTGTACTGGTTATCTCCAAATTTTTAATTTTGCTTCTTTCATCCCTTTGCTTCTCACTACCTCAGTTGCAATTATTACTTATTGATTTAATGAATAAATAAAATGACACTATTAAAAACCGTCGGTATACAAAGGAAGAAAATATATCATAATTTTAAAAAATTGAAAAAGTTTGGTATAGAAATTGGGGACGGAGGGGGGGGGGGTATAAAAACTATCTTTGTAACGCCTCAATTCTCAAAATGGTGCACAAATAAGTTGAAACCAATTATGTGCTCATACAGTGGCATGTCTAAATATTGACAAAATGCTAAAAGATGCTATCTAGATCAAATGCTACTTAATTAAACCCCTATAAAGCCATATAGTGTGGATACATTAAACTATTTTGATGAACAAAGTATTGGAAGCATTTCAACCTCATTATGTATTTTATTCAATTTCGAATCTCATTTCTATATAATGACCAACTTATTACAAAACCAGCTCGATCCAAATACAGTTGACTCTCTGTTTAACGACTTTCAAGGGACCACAAAAAATCACCCTTAAAATAGAAGAAATCGTTAAATAGAGCGTCGTTAAACAGAGAGGCAACTGCAATTTTCAGTTTAAATATTTAGACCAAGGGTTGTCAAAGTGGGTGCCACGGCACAATAGAGAGCAGTAGGGAAGGGCAAGGGTTGCCGCGACGTGTCCGCGGCATCAATATACAGGGTGTTCCGTTTTAACTTGCAAGACCTTTATTTTCGCAACCTTTAGTCCTAGATGTATACTTCGAATTGCAAAAATGTTCAAAATCAGATGCAGAACTAAGGTACTATTGAAAGTTTGAAGCAAAAATAATAATAAGTCAAAAAATACAAAATTTAACTTTTAATACGGGCCCTAGGTCCTCTAACTAATGTTTAGAGAAATAATCTTCATTGAAAAATATTTCTAACACCAAAAGTTTAAAATTAGTACGACCAATATTCACAGAGATATGAAACGCAGCGTTTTGTGACTTACACCACTTTTCACTCGCCGTCAATAACACCTTTTGAAGGAAAATACAGCAGGTAACAAGGGTTAAAAATTATATGTGTGCATAGAGTGTGGTTTTGCAAATTACTCGAGGTTTTGTAGTGTGTTTTCGCGTATCATGGCATAACAGTTGCATTTATTCTTGAATAGCAATGAAAAATATAAATACCTTGTTTTCTTATTTTGACGACCTGTCATTCTTCCGAAAGAGCGATAAATTTCAATCTCAACTTCTGTATGGCCCCTGGAAACTTTGAATTGGAATATCTCCCTTAGTTTTTGTCTCACAAATGTCAAGTTTTTTGTGTCAGTAATAGTTTTCAATGGAGATTATTTCCCTAAACATAAGTTAGAGGACCCGGGACCCGTATAAAAAGTTAAGTTTTGTATGTTTTAACTCATTTTTATTTTTACTTCAAAATTTCAATCCCTTAACTCTGCATCTGATTTTGAACATTTTTGCAATTGGAAGAATACATCTACTACTAACGATTGCGAAAATAAAGGTATTGCAGATTAAAACGGAACACCCTGTATATTTGTAATAGAGATTGACTAGGGTACCTTGAGAAATTTCTTTTTCGTCAAAGGGTGCAGCGACACGGAAAAGTTTAGGAATCCCTGAATTAAGCAAAACTTATAATTCAAAAAGAAAACAAGGATGAAGATGTACTCCAAATGAAATTTGATTGATTTGCAAAAAAAAGTCGTTCAAGCATGAAATGATTTTTACTCTCCTGTAGGGGAAAAAAGGAGGGGAGTTGAGCTTGTTTTCGTGCTAAGAGAATCTTGTAAAATATTCCAGCTACTTAGAAATAGTGAAAAATACATAACACAGTTCTTAGATCTTTCCATTTTGCATTCCAAGGCCCAAAAGTGTCTGACGAAAGTGTTTACATTTAAAAGGAAACTGATACTTTTTTGAAAAATGTAAAAAAAAAAAAATCAGCAATGTTCTCTTTTTTAATTGATTAATTCTATATTCCTAAGTCAAGAGGAATAGCATTTGCAACAAACACTGATGCTCCAATTTACGGAAAAAGCTATTTTCCATTGAAAGCAAAATCATGTATATTTAAAGTTCATAATCCCATTTAGAGAGTAATCGAAATCTTTGAGTCATTGACTAGTATAAAGGGGTGCGTTTAGTTATTCCTATTATTTTAAAAGAAACACGGCGAAGATAAATGAAATGCATTAAGATACATTAACGCAATAAGATGGAAAAAAAAATAACTAAACGCTATTCAGTGTGAATTTGAATAAATGCAAAAATAAGCAAATTTATGTGCATAGTTTAATAAATTCGAAAAAGAGTTTTATGAGATCTTCAAGGCAATATCACTAATAAATTAACTATGTTTATTTTTAAGGATTTACTGCTTACTACTACATCATTATGCGAACGGAATGCAATTTATTGTGTAATATAAATCAAAGAAATAACCGAACTTTCTGATTCGGCAGACATTATCTGTGAAGCTCAAAGTTTTTTTTTTTTTGTAACCTATTATATTCGACCCTATAGGTCAAAAAAAAAAAAAAAAAAAAAAAAGAAAGAAAGAAAGAAAGAAAACATGTTTCTTTTTCATTTTTTGAACGATAAGATCTATAACAATATTTAATTCACTTATATTAAATTCTAAAAACATGAAGGAAACATAATGTTTTGTATCATAAATATGCGGTTATACTAACATTAATCAAAAAATATTACAAGTTGATAATCCACATAAGCTTTATTCAAAACTTTTGTTTCCGAAAAAACTTGTGTGCAGATTTTACAAACGGTTTTGAGCTAAAATAATATACAAAAAAAAAAAAAAAAATAGAACGTGTCAACATTGATGTAACTAAGACATTGGCAAAAGACCGAATATTTTCGAATGACAAGTGAATGTTGACATTCTCAGATTTAGAATGATTGGAATAGTGTTAATCGTTTTCACTTTAGAATTTTCACTGCATCAAGGTTTTACGATGTTAGAATTGCTGTATGAACATAAGTAAAGGGTCGTGATTTCGGTTCCTAAGTTTTTACTAAAATTTACTCTTAATGATATTAAGTTAAAAAAAGCATATTTTTTAATAGTATTTTGTTGAAGTTATGAACTTTGACGATCTCTATCTTATTGTGGATGATTATTTATGCTTTTTTTTTTATCTTGTATTGTTAATTGACTTTAAATGTGGTTCCTTTTGATTTGTTACAGCCTTTATTCACATCTGCTCAATCTACTTTCAAACAGGGCTGTGAAGTCGGAGTCGGACTGGTTTTGGAGCAAGGGAATCGAATTCTCAGTCGTAATAAAACATGCCGACTCCGGGACTTGGCAAGACATCTGAACAGCATAACAGCCCAAAAGAAACAAGAGCAGAAGTGCTGGAAATGCGGTAGTGAAGGGCACCTGCGAAGGAGTTGTCCGGCTCGCCAAGCTACGCGAAGAAAGGAAATTACCACCACCAGAGCTCTGCAGATTTCCTCTTCTAGTAGCGGCAGTAATGAACTTTTCATTTACGCACATGTAAATGGGAACCCCTGCAGACTGATTGTCGACACTGGAGCCAATGTGACAATCGTTAGGACAGATGTGGCTCGTGAATTTGGATTGAAACTGTTGTGGACATCGCCACGCGTAAGTCTCCAGACTGTGACAGGTGACAAAATTGAGATTGAGGGTAAAGCGGACTAGGAAATAGTGTTTGGGAATGCCACCTACCATCATACGGCATTCGTTGCTGATATCACGGACCCCTTCATTCTCGGATTGGACTTTTTAAAGAAATACGACTTCACCCTTGACTTCAAGACTAATGAACTGCACTCGATGAGAGAAGACATAGCCATCTTCAACGTTGAAAATGATGTAAAATCCGCTCATCAAATAATAGCCCAAACAGATTTATCGATTCCCTCAAGGACAGAATAATTAACACCTGGCCCCATTGAAGAAACCAATAGTTTTCGAATTGGACTCATTGAATACCCTAACCTAAGCAATAGCCTAAAAGGAGTGCTGGTAGCATCTACGCTTGTGGACCTTTCTAAGGATGGAATTCCTGTGAAAGTCGCCAACGTGAGTGAAAGGCCAAGGAATATTCGGAAAGGTGAAGTGTTAGCAACTTGTACTCCAGTAAACTGCATCATTAGAAGAATCAATTCCCCCGAGACTGTGTCTTCTGAGTCCTTGAAATCGAAGTTAATTGGGAGTGCGCCATTATCGAAAGATCAAAGAACTGCTGCGGAACAATTGGTGGACGATTTCAAGCATCTGTTTTCATCTACATCGGAGGATGTTGGCCGTACGAATTTAACGCAGCATAGGATCTACACTGGAGAACACCCCCCAATTAAACAGCATCCAAGACGACTACCGTTCGCCAAGAAGGAAGAGGTTGAGACCATCCTGAAAGAGATGCAGGAGAATGATGTCATCGAACCCTCGTCCAGTCCTTGGGCCTCTCCCATCGTCTTGGTCCGAAAGAAAGATGGCTCCACCAGATTTTGTGTCGATTACCGGCGGCTGAATGAAATCACCAAGAAAGACAGTTACCCTCTTCCACGGATAGACGACACCTTGGACACTCTTTCCGGACACAAGTGGTTTTCGACCCTGGACTTAAAGAGCGGCTACTGGCAGGTTGAGATACACCCTGATGACCGAGAGAAGACAGCGTTTACAACTGGACAAGGCTTATGGCAGTTTAAAGTGATGCCCTTCGGCCTCTGCAATGCACCAGCTACGTTCGAGCGTCTTATGGAGACAGTGTTAAGAGGACTTTCCTACGAATCCTGTCTGGTCTACTTAGACGATATCATCATCGTGGGACGCAGTTTCAAAGAACATCTGGCAAATCTTAGGAAGGTGCTGCAAAAGCTTAAGGAAGCCAATCTGAAGTTAAGCCCGTCCAAATGTAATTTGTTCCGCCGGGAAGTGAACTACCTTGGTCACATCATCTCTTCTGAAGGTGTACAAACCGATCCAGAAAAGGTATCTGCGGTCAAGAGTTGGAGTCGTCCCGAAAACATCCATCAGCTGCGAAGTTTCCTGGGGCTCTGCACGTACTACAGGAAGTTTGTAAAGGGTTTTTCCAACATTGCACGACCTTTGCATAAGCTGACGGAGAGCAAGCAAAAGTTTGAATGGTCCAAGGAATGCGAAGATGCATTTCTACGACTGAAGGAGGCTTTAACATCAACGCCTATCCTCGCCTATCGTCAGCCTGAAAAATCCTTCATCCTGGACACTGATGCGAGCAACGAGGGCATCGGAGCTGTTTTATCCCAAGAAATTGACGATAATGAACATGTCATCGCTTACTGGAGCAAATGCTTATCAAAGTCTGAGCGAAATTACTGCGTCACCAGAAAGGAGTTACTGGCCATAGTGAAAGCTGTAGAACACTTCCATCATTACCTCTACGGCCGAAAATTTCTGCTTCGGACGGATCATGCCTCGTTAACTTGGCTTTTGAACTTCAAGAATCCAGAAGGCGAGATAGCCAGGTGGATACAGCGGCTCCAGGAATATGACATGGAGATAAAGCACCGAAAAGGGTTGTTTCACGGTAATGCAAACGCTTTATCAAGGAGACCCTGTCCTGAGAACTGCAATTATTGTTCCCGAATCGAGAAACAGTATGGAACGACTAGCCCTATTGCCTATCAGGTGACAGTGACTCCAACATCATCAGAACCTGATCCATGGAGTGATGACCAAATTCGAAAAGATCAACTTGAAGACCCCGACATAAAACCAATTTTGCAGTTCATGGAAAGTGACAGTCGACGCCCTAGCTGGCAGGACGTTTCCATCTTCAGTCCAGCAACAAAAAGATACTGGGCTTTATGGAACTCACTCCATTTACGGAACGGCGTACTGTACCGAAAATGGGAATCTGATGACGGCAAAACATCTAGGTGGCAGTTACTACTTCCCCGATCAAGGATTTCAGATGTTCTGAAAGAAATACATAGTAGTGCGACTGGAAGACATTTTGGTGTCTTGAAAACCCTCAATAAAGTTCGGGAGCGCTTCTTCTGGAGCAAAGCGAAGGATGACGTGGAGAAGTGGTGCCATTCTTGTGACGCCTGTGCTGCTCGTAAAGGACCGAAGAAAAGAAGCAGAGGGAAGCTACATCTGTACAACGTTCGAATTCCTTTCGAACGAATTGGGATCGACATCCTGGGTCCTCTACCAAGAACTGCTGATGAGAACAAATACATTCTTGTTTCCATCGACTATTTCACCAAATGGCCCGAAGCGTATCCCATTCCAGATCAAGAAGCTACCACCGTAGCAGAGACTCTAGTACAACATTGGATCTCGAGATATGGAACACCTTTGCAGATACATTCCGATCAAGGGAGGAATTTCATCTCTGCTGTGTTTAAGGGCCTATGTCAAATTTTCGGAATTGAGAAAACTAGGACAACACCACTACACCCACAATCGGATGGCATGGTGGAGAGATTTAACCGCACAATCCTGAATAATCGCTCGCTTATGGTATCCAGAAATCAACAGGATTGGGACAAGAAGCTACCTTTGTTCCTGCTGGCCTACCGCAGTGCTGTCCACGAGACTACTGGATTTGCCCCATCTCAGATGCTCTTCGGACGAGAGCTTCGGCTACCTTGTGATCTCGCCTTCGGTCGTCCTCCGGATGCGCCTGCATCGCCTGAGGAGTACATCCAGGATCTCCAGGCCCGGTTGGAAGACGTTCATAACTTCGCACGAGAGCGAATCAACATCGCGGCGGAGAAGATGAAGACCCGATACGACACAAGGTCTACTGGACATGATTTCAACGAAGGCGACAAGGTTTGGTTATGGAATCCAATCCGACGGAAAGGTCTGTCACCCAAATTGCAGTCGCATTGGGATGGACCCTACAAAGTCCTTAACCGACTAAATGACGTCGTAGTGAGGTTCCAAAAATCACCTAATGCAAAACCTAGGGTTGTACATTATGATCGGTTAGCCCCATACTATGGCCATAGTTCATGAGTATTACGTAAACAACCATGGTTGATAACATAAAAGTTGTAGATAATTTTTGCTTATAATGTTTAGTGATATTTCTTGTCATTATTGTGTTTCCTATGCATTATTGGTTATTATTCAATGTTTGTATTTGTGAACTTGCGATAGAAGTTTGACACGCTTTCTGGGGATTGTACTGCCCGGTACGTGCAGTCCTTGGGAAGGTGGCAATGTTACAAATTCTGTAAATAGTAATCGTTGTAGTAACGTAACCTGTAAATAGTTTCCCGTAATGAATATACAGCCCCTTTACCTTCGGCCGAAATATACAACCCCCCTATTCTTTTTATCTTATTTCATTCACTGATTTTATCAATGAAAGTGTAGAACCGTGTAGCATTTTCTGGAATCTTTGAGAGCTCTCTTTTCGGTGTGTATATAAACCGTTACGCTGGATAAAAAGTTTAGTTTCGATTGAGAATTTGTACTGAGAGTGTATTAGCTCTGTTTATTGCGAGGCATTTCGCTGTGTTGTTTTCGTATTTGGAAGTAAATACGTGTGTAAACGTTGAGTTTACGGTGTTGAGTGATATTGGCTTAATTGCTGATGATTAATTTAGCAGTTGTTGACGCTCTTTCCTGTACATAGTGTAAATAAATTTCCTGTATTTTTAATCAAGAACTGTGTCATCCTTTCGAGAAAGTTGGAAGCCGCAGCGGATCCGTTACAATATTATGTAGAAAATGATGATTATATTATACATTTTTCTCGAAGAGTGTAGTATCAAACTCATTGTAAGTAGTTTTGACTTGAATTTCGGTTATATTCCTTTTAAAACCCCGAGGTAATTCTAATTATATTTGATTTTTGACAAATAATTTGATTTTACAACAAGAGATAATTTAATACTGAAAAATTTTCCCTCCCGTCAAATAGTTCTGTAATTTTTTTTTCAAATAAAGATTGTATTACAGAATTACGCATTTTAAATATATTTCATGCAGACAATTGTGTTGCAATTTAACTCAGATTTTTAACAGCTATGTAACCGCAACCTATTAACATTCTGCTTTATACCACTGTTTAACTTTGTTTATTTTTTGAACGAATTACTTGACAGAACACAAAAAATTTACAGTGCAGTATTTTTTCGCGAATATGTTTTAAAAAGTAGAAAATAATTCTGACGCTTTTTAAGACGAATTTGTTTGAAGAAAACATTCATAAAAAGTGACGTAAATATCAATTAAATAATCAGATTGACAAAAAATACTTAAAAGCACAGCGATTTTTGAAGGGGAAAAAACAATACGTTGCATACTTATTGCATCATAATGTCATTATAATTTAATACATTTTTCTTTACTAATAATATAGCTGAAAGTCTCTCTGTCTGTCTGGATGTCTGTGAGCGCATAGCGCCTAGACCGTTCACCCTATTTTCATGAAATTTGGCACAAAGTTAGTTTGTATCATGGGGGTGTGCACCTCGAAGCGATTTTTCAAAAATTCGAGTTTGTTCTTTTTCTATTCCGATTTTAAGAAAATTTTATAGAGTGAATTATCGCAACGTGGAAAAGTCAATTACGAAATTATCATGACGTAGAACCGTAACATGGGCGAGCCATTTAGCATAGCAAATTGGCGAGAAATTTATCATCCATTATTTGCAAATATGCAGGCGAATCAAATGACCTTTTAATATTCTACTACGGGCAAAGTCGTGCGGGTACCACTAGTGTGTAAGAAGGGTTTAATAGTGTTAGAAATGTGGGGGCTTTATCATATTTGAAATTAATTTAAATTGGAAAAAAGTCTGAGTCTCATTTAGTTAAGAATTAACGTACAATTGAAAAGAAATGCATTTTCTGAGCTTCTAAAAAAATTAAGCCCTGAAGATTTCTGCTCTGAACTGCATTTTTTGTCAATCTTATCTATCTACCTACTAATCTGATTGATTGTATTTCTTTCGATATACCCATCCATATACCTACTTCTCTAGCTGCCTTTATTGGAGAAAGAAAGCTCATAACTACATAATAAGCTCGTGTTAGTACTTTTTTTTCTGCGGGCTTCGAAAGGGTAGAGAGCTTAGAAAAAGAAAGAAAAAAGTAGTACAACTCGGGGAACAAAGGGATAAAAACACATTTATAATTGTAAGTTGTTGTGTAATGAATTAATTCAGAAAAAAAAGTTTAAAATGCCATTCATTGATACTTTATAGTTTCCATGTACACTCAGTTCAAACTTAAAAGTTCAATATTTTAGTACGATTATAGTGCTACCTCAAGTAGTTTATATATTTTTTGTTCACACAAGATAAAGTGCATCTCCTGGTTTCTCCAAATATTTTCAACTCAAAACTAGTGCTGAAATAAACCTACTACCGCCGCAGATGTTAGTTTTCCCAGATTTTCAACTCGTTTATGATTTATCACTACAATCACTGACACACCCTGAAGTTTCGTAATAGAAATAACTATCGCAGCGCCATCTAGGTAGCATAGGTCGGATTAATACTCGGGGAAGGTTTTGTAATGACTTTGTGAATAATTTTCTGAGAAAAAACAATGTGAAGGCGCATTTTAGTTTTTAAATTTATTTCTCAACTCCTTTTCCTGGAATTCCATCATTGTGAATTATCGTTTGGATGCGTCAAGGTAATATTTCATGAAAGAAAAAGTAGTTTTTCAAAAATTTTGAGCGTTGGAGTCATAATGTAGCTGTGAATAATTGCGTAATTACCGCAGAATAATAAACAAGATGAGGCTCAGGCACGCAAACATTATTTTGTGTTTTCTTATTCAAAAATATTTTCAATATGCTTTAAATAAATATTTCTGAGCTTGTGTTCTTTCAGGTTGCTCATCAATTTTACGTGAATTTAAAGAGAAGAAATTCAAATTTCATCTTCTGCGTCTTTTTCCTTTTTTTTCAGATTGTCCCCTCCCCCTTATATATTCTCTGATCTAGAATAATTTCAAAGAGAACATATATAGTATTTACTTAGCGTTTCTTTGAATAAAAAAACGCTTAAAATGAGGACGTTGTTCTTATTCTTATGAGCGACATTTTGAATGTTAGAATTTCTCACTTTTGTCTTGTGTGGCGGCATTTAGTGGAGAAAAAACGTCTTATGTTCAAAGAAGGTTGTATAGAAAGTTACTGATATAAAGTAAGACAAGTCGTATTTGCATAGAAAAACGCAGGTGGCCAAAAATGAAACTTCACTACAGTTACAAAAATTTAAATTTTGTCTCCTAAAGTTATGTCTGATGGTGCAAATTTTTTTTCTTACAAGCTACTGTTTTTTATGCCAAAATTCGCTGAAAATATCAATTCTAAAATTTGTCCTCACTGGTTTATTGTTTGTGACAAGTGGGGGGGGGGGGGTGCTTTCTGACATTGACGAATAAGTGGCGCCTGTTAAATCGGGCGGATCCAGAAACTGGTATGGATGGGTGATTTATTTTTATTCTTTACTTCTTAAAACGTATTTGATTTTCAAAGTTGATCGAAGAACTTAAAACGATGTTTAAGACGATCTTCAACGATGTTGGCGAGAGGGGGGTGCTCTCCAGGAAAATTAGTCAAATTAGTTAGTTTATTAGTTAGCTTTTAAACCGAAGTTTTTAGACGAACTTTGGTAATACTAGTAGGCGGAAAAGTTTAATGACCCTCCCTTTTCCGAAACTGAAATTCCAATAATGCAGTTGTAGATGATCTTCAATGATGTTATCAGGGAGTTTGGATGCAATTCAAAAAAAAAAATTTCTTTGAAATTGAAGCTCAAAAATAAAAGTTTTAGACGATCTTTGATAATGTTTAGTAGAGGGGGATGGCGATCCCCGGAAAAATTTACAAATTGAGGTCTTAAAAACGAAATTTTAGACAATCAACAATAATGACTATTTTGCGATCGTTTCTCATGGATTTAGGTTGGGCGTTTCTCAAGGATTTTCGTGGGATCGCTATCCTTGAAGATTTTCGAGACTGACGTCCTAAATATATAATTGTATGCCATCTCTGATGAAGATAGTGGAGAAGACGGCTCTTGGGAACTCTCCCCCAGAATTCTTCAAAAATCAAAGTTTCAAAAACACTCTTTCAAGCTCGTAGGAAGGATAAAGATATACGTTTCGGGGTCCTCCCTCTATTCCCTTTCTTTGAAATGTCCCTATCATTTTTGCTTTAATCATTGATTAAAATATTGTGGAATCCCCTTCCCGAACATTCCTTTCCAAAACATTTTTGAGTGTTTTTGTTTTAAACAATAAATTTTCAATTTATTACTTAAAACAAAATTACTTAAAACAAACATCCTTATAGTTTTATTGTTTGAAATACGAGCGTTTGCGGTCTCGGTAAAAATACTTTTAACATTTCAGATATATGGAGATTTTAGACAGAGGATTGGATTTTAGACAGAGGTAACTTTTAGTGATACAGTAGTGGCTATCGCGAAGAGTGCAACAGGAAGAGAGGTCGTAATTTGCAAAGATTATTTCTTAAAAATATTATGAGTTTAAATTTTTTTTCAAAGAAAATTAGTTACTTTGGAGTTAGAAGAAAACGAGCTGATGCGTGCATCACATGACTTCTTTTTGCTACAATTTTAATGATAATAGTTTCTCGGAGTAAGCGAAGAAACACTTGAAATATTTTCAACCCAAGTTTGTTGCGAACCGAAACAAAGAAAACGTTTTACACAGAAAAATGTTCTTAATATTGGCAATTTTGCTGCGATTCAATGGTAAACTCTCTAAATATGGCCAAATCAAAACCAGATTAAAAAAATAAATAAATAAATAAAATCGCCAATTTTTTCGCAGCAAAACATTATGGTGTTCTGGACTTTTTCGTTGTTTTTTTTTTTTTTTTTTGAGCTAATGGGGGGTATCGTGGAACCCCTGGTGACTTCCGTGCGCACACCTCTGAATCGGACTATTCACTCGAAAGTTATTGGGGGGGGGGGGGGCAGACAGACCGACCGACAGACATTTAATTTTTGATTTTTCGATATATATTTAATTATTTTTATTCTTATTATTTTTTTGTTTTTGTTTTTCGCAATATTTTCAAGAAACACTAAGCCTTCTTTCATGCTTTTTTTCTTCTTTCTCTGACTTTTACTCGGAAAGTAGGCTAAAAACTATCAGTCGTGGGACTGACCGACAGTAAGTATGCTTTTACTAAGTAATAATGAAAGGTATATTGCATGGTTATGTAAGATATAAAAATACCTTTGATACATTTAACTGCATTAATAGAACCTTAATTCATTTTTTTGCTTCATTAAGAGCTAATGTTATTCAACAACCCTTTGTAAAAGCATATCTTATATAGGCTAGTCCCACGGCTGTCAATTCAGCAATTTATTTAGTCTCCTGTTCCTAGTATAGAAAATATCAGGTTTAACGGTAATGAGAAAAAAATTGCGAACGCAGCAATTCATCATGAATTGTGAAAAAGATGTCGGTCTCATCTTGACCAAAAAGTTTACAACTTTCAGCCGGTCCAGTGATAAGAAAAACATTTCTTGCATCTCTAACATTAAAAGGATAGACTATTTTCAAATATTCGTAAAAAAATGTTTTTAAAATTTTTCGATATTCAAAAGATGACGGTATAAAAAATGCTGAAAGTGCCTAGTTAAAAACAAATCATCTCGTTTTCACATAAAGCACAGGTATCTAAATTTCATGAATTTTCTAACCTATTATGCACACAAAGCCTGCACTGCACTCCAATGTCCCCACGTACCTGTCACAAAATTTAGTTTTGGATGGGGCCCTGAAGAATATAGCTCTGATTTTTTAAATCCAGACGAGTAGCCGAGAAACCCCTGATACAGTAAACACAGAAATATTGGTTTTGAATAGGAACTCGTTTTGACCACGTACATATTTAACGTCTTAGTAACCATTATCGAACACGGAGGAACTTCGACCGACTGGCATTGAGCGCGGGACCCTCCAGTTACGAACCTGACACCTTCCTGGTCAAGCCACCACGGCATTAGCGTAAGAAGTAGCAGCCCTGTTGTTTACTTTAAACTACATTCTAAACTAAAGAAAATAAAATATTAATCATTATTTCTAGAGCAAAAAATGTACCTTAAATTTGTGATTGCTCCCAAACTAAAAAGATTGTTCTTAATTTCTTTATTTCAAAACATCAGTCCGTATTAAAATGTGATTTCATTTAGCATACAATCTAATGATATTGCAAGAAAAACGGAGATGCGAGAAATGTATTTCATCAACACTGGAAATGAGGTGGGAAATATATTTATTCTTAAATTAAACGACGAGGGGTAACAAAAAAGATTTTCTGTTTTCAAAATGAGTAAAAATCTGCTCTACATAATGAGAATGATTCTCTCTAGGGACTTTTATTTAGATGAAGATAATTTCTTTTGGAAATGTTAAGTACCTTACTTCAAAGGGATAAAAGTACGTAGTTTTCCATCAATTCCTAAAAATGTTTGTTTCAGTCACAGTAGTCTCCAGTTTGTAATGTAATAAATGTGCTCTCGACATGCATAAAAGACACTCGGAATATGCATATGTATTGATTAAGTAGCCAAAATAATTTTAATGGATTATTTGTTGGAAAGTTTGTGGTATTCCTTTTTTTTTCTTGTTATTGGAAGTTATTAAAATGAAAGAAGTATTTAGCTGTCTACTTTATGCTTTAACCTTTAATTTATTTTCTTCCAATTAGAATAAATAATAACAATTATTTTAAAGTTTTTAATTTTAGTTCAGAAAAGTACGAGTTTTATAAAATGTATTCATAAACGCAAACACTTATTGAAAGTATTTTAAGCATAATTTATTTTTTTAAAGTGAAGCAATTTTTTATTATGGTATTTGCCTTGTCTGTCAATAATTCAAAAGCTAAGTAAGGTAAAATAATAAAACATTCAAGTTATTAATTTTCTAACTGAAACTTAATTTCATTATAAACCAATGTTTGAAGATCAATTTTTTAACCATTCCGGTTAAGACACCGCTCGGAAAATGACAACACTTTGCAAACACTCCTGAAAGTGATGCGATAACGAGGATCGACTCTATATGTATACAGTGACGTATTAAAAGCAGGAGGTCTGGAGGGAGGGGGGATGGTTAATGAGACTGTAGAATCGTCTCCTGTTTGGTCAAAACTTAAAACGGACAAAATTGTGATTTGTAGAGCACAGAAAGGAGAAGATTATTACTTTCTGCGTTCAACGATATTAGATCACAAAACGAACCTATTTGAAAGTAACATGGGAATTTGTTCTAGGACGGTTGAGTCCGATTTTAAGGAGAAGAGTAGAATAAGTTTAAAAAAAAGAACTGAAGACGAATTTTGGCACATTATTTTTAGTTTTACTACCGTTCCTAATGTCGGTTTAGTGATTTAAATTAGGGAAGCTGTCTATAAACTCAAAATTTTGCTCTTCAGTTTTGAAATCGGTATTCCTAAAGTACCGTAAAACGGCACAACTTTGTGCCAAGGGGGCAACAATGAGCCACTGTTGCCATGGTGACGATTTTGCTCTCTAGTGGCCTCTTTTTCGAGCTTACGAGCTCCAAAAAAAAAAAAAATCACCTGGTAGTGTAACCAACTAGGTATAAAGACGCTTTATCAAAGATTGCCTTGTTTTTTGTATTCCTAGATAATTTATTCGTTCTTAGCACGTGATTCGACTCAATCGAGGAAGAGCCAAAAATCTCCTTTGGGCAGACCCCTTATACTTTTTCCAAGATCTGGTAAGTTCCGATTTGCTTTACTAATATGTCAGTTATGAATTAAGCCGCTTGTTTACTTAAAATGTTTCATAGTTTTCACAAGCTCTCAACATTTATCGAAAATGGGAATGTTGGGGTACAACAATGGTCCACCTATTTTTAACGGTTTTTAGCGGCTAGGAGCTTTATTTTATTCTCTGTAAAGACGCTTTCGTCATATTTTGTGTTATATATTGCAATCAATTGCAAGAAAAGACAGAAAAAGCTTAGGGGTCGCCCTATCGCCCGTACTCATAGGAGTTTTTGAAGAAGATGCTGACTAAAAACCGAACCAAATACAAATTGAGATATTTTTTTTTTAATTATTTATTTTGATGAGGTTTTTGTGTGAATTCACATTTTAGTTTTCATTTTTTTTTTCTTTGATCTCGTTTAAAATTTGTTAGTCCTACGTATTTTCTGAGACCTAAGTATATGTACCTAGCCTTTACTTGGTCAGATTTTTCTAGTTTTCGAATGTTTCTATGTCAAAACCTAGGCAGATAATAAAGAACGTTACCTACATTTACCACGTTGAACTTCATTAATCACTCGAGACGACAAGTGATGATTAAGTCTTTAAAAAATTGACCAAAAAAAAAGTGATGGACTAAAAAAATTCTTGATTCAGTTTTAAGCATAGGACAACGTGTAGTCTCAGATAACAATGGGCCAGATCAAGTTTTCAATGTGTTTTCTAGATTAAAATGAGGTGACCCATAGTTATGCCCCGTAGGGGTACAACTTTGTGCCACGGGAAAAAATTCCCCTTCCTCTTCTTTCCATATTAGATTTTTTAAAAACATTTCATTCGAAAGACGAGAGGTAGAGCTACCATTGCTAAAGTCCTCAAATTTCTGAATCAAAGATGTACAAGGAATTTTCATTAAAAACATCGAAAAGTGGCCCGTAGACCATTTTACGGTATGTTTTTGTACATCGTATGGGTGTTCGGGGACTAATGGGGGAGAGGGCTAAGAATTAATCTTATGAATTTTCAGTTCCCTCCTGAGATTATATTTTTCTAGAGGGTATGGGCTTATCGTAGTGGGGGGAGGAGGAGCTAACTAATTAAAATAATAACATAATAAGCAAACATCAGTGTTTTTTGTAAAGATTTTTCCTTTGGATCTTGTTAATTGAAGGCTACTAGAAAGTCTCAAAACTTCTGAATAATATTATTCTAAACTGTAAGATATCGTGTATCTACATTGGTTACAACTGTTTTTAAGGATTTTACAGATCGGACAGGTTAATTTACTTTTCAATGCTCTTGAAACATTACGAAATGTGCCAAATGTTTTACAAACACTCTTGCTGCCAAAAAAAAAAAAAAAACATTTAAAAGGCAGATATGTAACGAAAAACCATTTGAAGCAACATTTAGTGACTGTCGAAAGTGTAAAGTTACCTATTTCTAATGAGTCTAATGTTAGACTAAAGTTAGCCTTCCATTTTACAAATATATTTGAGCTGCTCATCTTCAAAAGAAAGTATATCCTTATAAAACGAATGTTACAAGTGCACTAAAACATATTTTTGCTTACTTTGTTGTTAAAAGAAACTTCAAAAGTTTTCTCTTTTATTTTGCTCATAAATTTGAAATGAAAAGACAAAGCTGTAATTACAAACTTCAGTATGAATACCATGAGGATTGCGTTTGACGGAACACTCATTTTCTTTTGAGCTTGAAAAAGCGATTCCTATTAAAATGCAATTTTCTGTTTTGATGCTTTCTAATGCATATCCAAGAAGCAGAAATGCAGGGTACGAATTTACCAATCTAGATAGGAAGAAAGTGTAAATTCATCTCGGAATTAAATGAGAGAAAAGGAGAAATATTTTCTCAATCTAAAATGTCTTCTTAAAACATCCAAGAGCTGTGTGTAGTCTTTTTCATTTGTTTCGTCATTTCTTTAGTAATAATATGATGAATGTGAATATTAAAATGCCATCCAAAGATGAGCATCTATGTTGGACAAACCAATTGGGGAGGAATGACTATACCATTACTTTTATCGATTTAGTTAAATTACATAATGTAAAAACTATAATGTTTTTTGACAATTGAAATGTGATCATAGTCACTAGACTAATGTTGTGGTTCTCAACCCGTGGGATACGTGGGTGGCTCCACGTGAAATCAACGTGTCTTTGAAATTGACCCATCATCGATTTCCACAAAAATTACTGGTTTGAGTCGACCCACGTAATGATAGAAGAAAAAATTAAGATTATTTTTACCATTAGTTTTTTGTGTGAGAGGACTCGAAAAGTGGCAAAAAGTGACATTTCTGTTGTTGCAAAAAGTCATTTTCCACAGTTTCTATAAGAGCTGGAGCATCGTACTAGGTGACATTTTTAAGCTCTTTTAATAGGATTTCATATGATATGTCACTTGGCAAGGTTACGAGACATTAATATGTCAAGGTCATGCAAATCATTATTTGATTTTGAATATTTTAAAAAGTAGATAGGGTAACGATCCCAGTAATTGGCACTTTAAAAGTTTGTCCTTAAGCTTACCTCTGTTTTCATTACTTAGAAAAAGAATATTAACTTGCAAATATTTTTTTTATTAAAGAATGCACATCTGTGCATGTATTTAGTTCACTAAAATCAAAAATATTTGAATTGATATTTTTATAAAAATATATATGTATAAAGTTACCAAAATCACCAGTAATTGGCACCTGATACTCCAGTGTATGACACTTTGTGATCCAGTAATTGGCACATGTTAATAAAACTGGAAAATCACTTTATTTTTTCTTTTTAGCTTACATACAAATTTTATCATTATAAGAAACATAACTAATGTTAATTCAATGTAGGAAATTTTGCATAAGTTAATGCTAAATCACACATCTTGACGTTGAAAAAGTATTTTAGAGAAATGAAAATAAATTTGGAGTCTTGCAAGGAAAAAAAATGTCGAGATTATTGCTATTTTATTAGTCGCTATGCAGTTTTGATTTTACGATTAATGATGTTTCCACAGAAAAAGGAACATTGAGCCGATGATTAACCGATGACCATAAAACATAAACCGATTCTCTAGAGTAAGTGCATTTCTGACTGATGGTCAAACATATTTGTTTTTTATTGTTTCTCTTAAAAATTTAACAGTATATTCAGTAGGATTCAAATCAATAGTAGAACACTTGTAATATAGTTGCTGCAAAAAACACATTAGTGTTTATAGGCACATGTGTCAATTACTGGAGACTAGCAAAACTGAAGCACCACTAAATAGCATCCATCATTATTTCAAAAATCCAAGAAGGGGCAAAAATATATTTCTACCCACTCAAAGTAACACCTTTCAATCAAACAAAACTTTTGACAACGAAAATTAAAAATATATTTTAAGTTAGATTTTAATGGATTGATGCACATGCTTCCCTTAAGCCAGAGAAGAAGCTTTTGCGACAAAAATGGCTGATTCGACACAAGCCACAACTGTTTCTCTTTCCTATGCACTGTTGCCATTTAGTAATGAAGTAAAGTTATAATCTTCAAAATAAATGTATATTTAGTTGATATTTAGCCTTTTACTTTAAAAAAAAAATTGGATATGAATCTTATTTTAGGACATTTTTGTTGGAAGTGCCAATCACTGGTGACCTGCCCATTACTGGGGGTGCTACTTTTTTTTTTTTTTTTTAAATCTAAAAAAAAAAAGAAAATTTTTTTTCTTACTAAAGTGATCTACACGTGGTAAAAATTTCACATGAGATAGCAATGGGATCGCACTGAAAATTAATTATTCCTTTTCAATTAGCAACCACACATTAGGAAAATTGCATTACTTTGCGGAATCGAAAGATTTCATATTTAATTTTCAGTATAATCATATTACTGTCCCATTCTGAAATTTTTACCACGTGTCGACCACATTAGTAAGCAAACACTTTTTTTTCAGATAATTAAAAAATCTACTTTTTAAAGTATTTAAGGTCAAATGATGATGTGCATGACCTTGTAATATTAATATCACATAACCTTGTAAAGTGAAAAATCACATAAAAGTCTATTAAAAGAGCTTTAAAATAACACCTTGTACTACACTCTTGCTCCTAAAGGAACTGCGAAAAACTATTTTTTGTAACTACCGAGGTGTCACTTTTTGCCATTTTTTGAGCACCTTGGGGGTTTCACACAAGAAGCTAATAGTCATAAAATTCTAAAAAAAAAAAAATCTATCATCCCGTGGGTAGACTTAAACCTGTAATATTTGTAGAAATCGATGATAGGTCAATTTCAGAGGCTTGATAAGGCGTGGAATGACCCACACGCACCTCTTGCGGTACTTGAAAATCTGTGACGGGTTTGCCGCTAACTAACGGATTTGCCGTAACAATAATGTCATATAACCTTCTCATGTGACATATCATGTGAAATACTATTAAAATAGCTTTAAAATGATACCTATTACGACTCTTGCTCCTAAAGGAACTGCGAAAAACTAATTTTTGTAACTACCGAGGTGTCACTTTTTGCCATTTTTCGAGTACGAGCAGTACGTACACAAAAAACTAAGGGTCGAAAAAAATCTAAAAAAAAATAATTTTTTTCTATCATCCCGTGGGTAGACTCAAACCTGTAATTATTATACAAATCGATGATGGGTCAATTTCATAGGCTTGATTAGGCGTGGAGTGACCCACGTACCACCTGCGGTACTTGAAAATCTGTGACGGGTTTGCCGCTAACTACCAAAAAGTAGACAAGTACATTTAAAGTGCTATAATTTAATTCTTACCAACGTTTGAGTGATTTCGTTTAATACATTATTGAAACAAATGTGTTACATTTTTTTTTTTTTTTTTTTGATAAATCGCAAATTGCTTATTATCCCATTTGGCCACTATTGTTCATTATTATCCCACGTTGGTAAGCAAAAAATATATTATTTTCAGATTATTAAAAAATCTACTTTATAAGATATTCAAGGTCAAATGATGATGTACGTGACCTTGTAACAATAATGTCACATAACCTTCTCATGTGACATATCATGTGAAATACTATTAAAATAGCTTTAAAATGATACCTATTACGACTCTCTAACTCCTATAGGAGCAGAGGAAAAATAATTTTTGTTAATACCGAAGTGTCACTTTTTGCCATGTTTCGAGTACGAGTAGTACGTACACAAAAAACTAGGGGTCGAAAAAATCTATGAAAAAAATAATTTTTTTTCTATCATCCCGTGGGTAGACTCAAACTGTAATTATTGTAGAAATCGATGATGGGTCAATTACAAAGGCTTGATTAGGCGTGGAGTGACCCACGTACCACTTGCGGTACTTGAAAATATGTGACGGGTATGCCGCTAACTACCAAAAAGTAGATGAGTATATTACTAGTGCTGTAGTTTAATTGTGACGAACGTTTAAGTGATTTCTTGTAATCCATTGTTGAAAAAAATGTGTTTAGATTTTTTGAGCAATCGCAAATTCCCTATTATCCTCACTTGACCCAAGTTCATGTTGCACTCATTTTTTAGCTTATTATGGCGACGAGAATAAATATAGCTCGTTGTTTTAATATTTATTGAGATAACACATTTTCGTCATCATAGTTACAAATCGCTTTCGTTCATTCAAGCAAAACTTAGGCATAAAACTTTAACTCTTCGAACTCTACTCTCCACCGGCTTCCGCGAGCGGGACCATTCATGGTAGGTGGCGCCTGCACATACAAACGCCTGCACTAGGGTGTGCCAAAAAATGAAAATCGATTTTTTAAGTCGAATACCCTCTTGTACTTTTTCCCCTTATGCCAAAACAATTGTAAAAAAAAGTTTCATATATTTTGATGTAAAGGTATCATGTACCAACTTGCGGCTGAAAGTTAACCAGCATTGCGTATTAGGCCGAACTAGAAAAAAAAATTGAAGTTCGAAATTTCATGTTGATGAAATGTTGCCCCTATATCCTCATATAAACCACAAAACTATTTATCCAAATTTTAAAATATCTAGGTGTGTAGCAAGAGACCTAACATTTATATTTCTCTTCAAAAGTGATTTTTTCTATTATTTGTTTAAAAAACTGTAAGGTAAAATTTAGGAAATTATAAAGTTGAAAAATATAAATAGTAAAGCGGGTTATTAGCGTTAAATATAAATTTTTGCTTGGTTGCATTATTTAAGTATCTCATATAGTACTCAAAGATATGGATTTTTTCAAGTTTTAGTTAAATTTTTCACTAAATGTATGATTTTTTTTTATATTTATAAGCTAATTTTGATTTGAAAAGTGTTAGCTAATGATTTTTGAACTTAAAATTTTACTTAATTGTATATTTAATTTTTTAGAAGACAAATAGAAAGCATCAATTTTCTGAAGAAGGTCATACATTTTAGGCCTCTCCTGCGGGGAACCTAAATATGTTTTAAATTTCCATAGATATTTTTGTGGTACATGTGGGGCTCATCAATGTCAGCATAAAATTTCCAACTTCAGATATTTTCTTCTCGATTGTTCAAATTGTATATTTTTTTTTCACAATTGTTTCGGCAGAAAAGGAAAAATGTAGGAAGGTGTGAGACTTGAAAAATAGATTTTCATTTTTTGGGACACCTTAGCCTGCACACACAAAAGCCTAAATACACACATGCCACCACACTTTAACACATACACGTCTGCACAGACAAATAAACACCCACGCACGCTCACCCACATAAACACACACACACACACGCCAGTACAATCATGATTGCAGAAAACATAATTTGAATTCAAGATGTCAAACATTTAAATTTACTTTATTGTTTATTTTCTAACTACTTGACAGATATTGTAAAAACAACATACACACATATGAGAAGCAGATATTGCTGAGAAGTACCTTCTGGAGTTTACAACAACTTGAACATAGCTTACCTGCAGAGAATACAAACAGGTTTAGGTTGAAGATAAATTCAGTTTACCGAACCATTAATGAATTTTGTTAAGAAACAAGCTGTGTTTACACTAATAATAATTTTCTCGGCATTTTTTCAGTTTCATGTTTAACTATTGAACAATTTGTCATAAAGCATCCACTGAAATCGATTCTGGAATTTAATTTCAAGTACTTGTGTGTAATTAGCCCTAACAGTTTAACAGTTAAGTTGCTTTAGCTAACATTATACATTTTTATAAAAGTACAGTGCTTTTGTCGGGGGTATGCGTGGTCAAATTTAAGGGGTAAATGGGTTAGAAATGGTTGAGAAACGATAGTTTAATGAACAGTTTTTACAATTTAAAAGATTTTTTTTAAGGAAACTTTCTATTTGCCTATACTGAACACCCGGACTTTATATTTTAATTTGCAAAGTTAGGGCCAGGTGGTCTAAAATGATCTCCCAAAGCGAAAAACTTGTGTAAAGCTGCATAACTGTAAAATTTCGCATTTGGTAATTTGATAATTTGTTTTACACTATATTTTACAATATATTCAATGGGCAATTCCACGGTGTCAGACGTAGAATTTGCACGAAATTTACCAATAAAGGTTCATATTTTTCAGAATTAAAATGGATGAACTGAGCCAATTTTTTTTCTCTATACTTATGTATGTAGGAACAATATAAAAACTTACAGAATTTCTGAAAAAAAATTCAAACTATAAATATTAAAAATAAAAAAGCTCATGGTGTCGGACGTAGATGAAAGGGGAACTGAAAATTGACGTACGTTGAAAAAACCAAAGTTTCAGCTCAATCAACTGTTTTCAGATTTTTTGACTACTTGAATGTTGAAAAGTAAAGCTGAAATATGAATAATTTTTCCTTTTTCACCAAATTAATTCACGGATAAATAGCACATTTTTTTTTCCCTTGGTGTCGGACGTAGAATGTGCAAAGCAGACAACATCCGACATGAAATAAACATCTTAAAAAGCTGTTTAACTCTTAATTTGTTTCTGGAATTATATATTATGGTATTTTAAAGCATAAAAAAGGGGAAAATATGCATAACAGGAGTCTGTGCAGAATTTTTCCCAGGGCTCCATTTTTTTGTGAAAAATCAAATAATTTTGTGAAAATTGAAATAATTTGAAACTAAAAATTTTATGCAAAAAGAATGTAGGGAGGGGGGGGGGGGGGGTCATGGCCCAAGTTATGTCATAGAAACTTGTTTACAAGGAATGTTTTTCAAGACATTTCTTTGTTTTTCTGACAAAATATTATTCTTCTGGGTGTTCTTGAAGGATTGGGGGGGGGGTGCAGGGGGGATCTCATTGCTTTTGGGGAGACGGACACCCCTAATGTATCAATATCTGTATACCATTCCAGGAAATTTGTATTTTTTCACTCATAAAATAAGGAAAATACTATAACGAGAACAAGAGAGATTAGACTCATTTTGTCAAGGTTTTTTTTTTTTTTTTTTTTTTTTTACAATCTCCATGTGAACAACAAAAAACTCAATCTCTAGGGTGAAAAAAATGAAGATTGATTTGTAGAGTTTTAATGAAATAAAATCTGACTTATTAACAAATAATGAGAAATTTGGATGTTGGTTACAAATTGTTGAAAACGAAACTGAGCATTTCTAGGCACAAACAGGGGTTGTTGTGAGTTCACCAAAAATACCTGAGAGTTTTTAAGTGCAAACTGGGGAAGAGAGGAGTGTTGTTTTTGAACTGAGAACCCTAATGCTTCTTAAATATTTATAATTTTATACATAAATACTTTAATCGCTATTGATAAATATATGAGACTCATTTCTTATCTTCAAATATTTTCCCCAGTCAAAATATTGTGTATATGTTCTTTAAATTTATGTTATGTAAAATATAAATATAAATACATAATTAGGCATGAATAGCGTGTGTGAATTATTTAATTTAACCAGGAATTTTTGTATACTTATAAACTTAGTTTCAGTTAGGAAAATATTGGTGTCGGACGTAGAAATTTTTCTGACCATTTATTTAAGCATAACTAGTTTTTTGAAATTTAATTTAAATGATTATTTTTAATTGCATATAAAATCTTTATTTGCGGACAAAATATTTTGTAAAAATCTCCACTCAGTTTTACATAATATAAACTTTGAGCCAATTTGGGTGTCGGACGTAGAATTACAAAATGCCTTATATGAAAAAATCCCTAAAAATTAAGTTTTGCAGTTAAAGTGCAATTTTTTTGTATAAAACTCTTCTAAAGAGTTCTGAGAAGCATATTTTAGAGAGAATATTTGAAAAATGCGACAATGCAAGTATCAAACAGCCATTCTTAAGTCGTATAAAAAAAGTTACTCGTAAGAACATGATCATAACAACCTGATTTGAAGCCTCAGAACTCTGATTAATTTTGCTTTTGTTGCATATTTCTGTTATTTCCGTACACTTCAGATAATTACCTTTCCATTGATACCAAAATTGTGAGAAAAAGATTATTTTAAAATTCTGCCACCTTTTCCCCTTTTCTGTGGAATTGCCCCAATAATCGTTTGAGCCGTAATTAGTTTAATGAAAAAAAATACTCGACAAAATGTATCATTTCACCCTCACCAAAGCCCAAATGATAACAAATGATTGTTAAAACTTATTTCACGGTTTTTTTTCTTCAAATAATGGATGCTAACCGCCTTTGGCACATCTATCTACCAGTGACAGCAAGATATCGCCAACGGCGGAACCCCTTACTGATGTTTGCTCAGATCTATATCCAAACAAAACATAAATGTGAAAAAAGAGCCAAGTTCGGTTGAAATGAGGTTTGAGGTAGACGGTGTCACCCACAAAAGAGTTCAGATCTGTTGGCTACAGCCCGACTACTTCGTGCTGTTGAGAACATGGCAATTGCCTCCGTCGGTTTAGCGTAACAAGCTCCTAATTTATGTCCCGTAAATAAACCCATTTTTCGTATTTGTTGCATCCGTGTTAATTAAACACTCCGTACACCTCATGCACGGATATAACAAAAGTGGCGACGAGGATTTTCACGAATTATAGACAATTGAAGTAAATAGAATCTGCAAGCATAAAAAAAAAATGGCTAACACTGACGAATTATTGAAACAGCTATCACAGCTGGCATTTACAACAAATAAACGGCTGGAACTTTTGGAAGAAGCATTTCGCCAACATCAAGAACGATCAGCAGTTACAGCATCCAGTGGACTTGATAACGTTGAATTTTGAATGGAAACATTGGCGAAATGTATTAGTGACTTTATTTACGATACAGATCGCGGACAGACATTCGATAAGTGGTACACACGGTACGAAGAAACTTTCAGCACCGATGCAGCTAAATTGGATGACGCCGCTAAAGTCAAATTACTTTTAAGAAAGTTGAATTTAGCGTCGTATAATAAATATGTCAAATACATTCTTCCAAATAAAGTCAAAGATGTAACATTTGCTGATACAGTGAGCCGACTGAAATCTATTCTTAGTCTTAAACAGTCAATATTTCAAAAAATATAAACATGTCTTCAAATAAAAAAATCACACTTCGATGATTTCGCCTCATATGCAGGCATTGTAAATAAAAATTGCGAAGATATTGAATATAATCAACTGGACATCGAACAGTTCAAATTCCTTCTTCTCATAAGTGGACTAAATGCGGAAAGTGCTATGAAATTCGTGCTAGAATGTTACAATTAATGGATAAACAATCCCCCCCCCCCACACACATCACCAGTAGATACTTGCAAACTCGTAGAAGAATGCGAAACTTTCACTTCATTCAAAGAAGATGCAGCTATGATACAACAATGCAGTTCTGTAAAATCATCAATTAATAAAGTTTCAAACAATAAATTAGCAAAATTTGGCGAGGAAAAGTTTCAAGAATACCTCACCAAAAGATCGCCTGTTTCCAAGTTTGATAAAAAGAAAAACGCCAAGCCTGGTGAATAATCGCCAAGCCCACGTAATGATAATCAAACTACAGTCGAACCCGCTTAATGGAATAGCCATTTTGCCACGAAAAAATATTTTAATAAGCGGGATATTCCATTAACCGGGATCAAAATAACACGTTACATTGGTTTGGTACATTGAAAATGTATTACAATAAGCGGGATATTCTATTAACCGATATTCTAATAAGCGGGCTCGACTGTATGACAAAATATCCTTGCTGGTTTTGTGGTGAAATGCATTTCGCAAAGAATTGTAATTATTCAAAACATAAGTGTTAAAAATGTCACACAATCGGTTATGCAGAAGGATATTGTAACAGTGTCGTCAAGCAACTGCGGCTGGACGGAAGAAGAAAACGAAGTATTTTTCGCCAAATGCAGGAGCAGTTTTTGCCATAAGTGAAATTTCTGTTGAAGATAGTTGGAAATACATTAGCGGGAAAATAAATAATGAATTTGTTAAACTTCAATTCGATACAGCTTCTGACATTACTATTATTTCCGAAGATACGCGGAAACAAGTAGGAAGATCAACGGCGAATAAAACAAAATTCTCTGCCAACAGTGCATTAGGAAATCTCATAAAGTTAACTCATAAATGTGACTGTCAAATAACAATAAATGACACTACGAAAGCTGGAATTTGTTTTGCAACAGAAGTACCAAATCTTAACTTATTTGGAATTCAGTGGATAGAACTGTTTGATTTGTGGGACGTTCCAATATCAGGTATATGTTGCAGTGTTCGTTCTGGTCCAGACATTAATTTTACCCAGCAACTTATGAAGGAATTTCCTGCAATGTTTTCAACAGAATTGGTCGCTGTACAAAAACAAAGGTTACACTACAGTTAAAGAAAAGTGTTTGACCAGTATTCAGAATCAAGAGACCAGTGTCCTATGCCGTACTTCCCAAAATTGAAGAAGAGTTAGATTGGTTGGAAAGGTTAGGAATAATTTCGCTACTGACTAACCACTGATTGTATGAAATTTTCAAACGTCCAGATAAGAAGGATCTATCTGAATGAGGGGGGAAAGTAAAAATTTGATGCCGGTATTCCGCTGATTTGGATGAGACTGCTTCTGCAAAAGCTGGTATCGCTAAAAAATAATAGATTCGTCCATTTCCGGCTGTAAAACCGATGTTTGTCTTTCCATACAATCCGTGGTCAGACAGTAATTGATTATTCAGCACGGGGAGCTCCTATCGTAGTCGTCAAAAAGCCAAATGGGAGAACTGCTCAATCTTTTACGGCGGTACCGAACAGCATAGTACGGGCTAGACCGCACAGATTCTCAAAACGTTTTCCAAAAGTTCAAGGACGGTACGTCATGTCTTAGAAGAGGGAGATGTTAACTGCTGCCCGACTGCTTCGTGATGTTGAGAACATGGCGATTGCATCCGTCGGTGTAGTGTAACCACTCCTAATTTATGTTTTGTAAATAAACCGATTTTTCGTATTTGTTGCATCCGTGTTCATTAAACACACTCGGTACACCTCAGGCACGGATATAACAAGATCCAACCGGGTACCAAGTTCCATAGCATTTTCCCCAAAGATGTTGGATTTTCCCATGTTCTTCAATTCATTTAGAAAACAATTTTTCACTGTCTTTGATAATACATTTTAAACTTGCGGCATGTTTTAGCCATTAGTAAACTTTTCAAAACATTTGACTACTACAATTATAAAATAACTTGAAAAGTTTTTGGCGATTGCCAATTTTGAGCAATAATCATATTTTTTGTCACTATCAGCAAAACCGAAGCACATTTGCTCTTGGTCTTTGGCGTTCTCAAATTTGATGATGATTGGGAAAATTGTTAAGACTCATAATTCTCAAAATCTGTCTGCAATTTCTATATTGTAAGGGAGGAATATCATAACATAGATGTGATCGTAAAATTTCAGAATTGGCGAAAACATTTCTCAACTGCTAAAATTTTTGCTGACATTTTTGCTTCTCCTTCAATTTCACCATTTAATTGAGATCAAAAGTTTTTAAATAACTTAATAAATTTTAAGGCTTACTGTTTTTGATTTTAAAGTCTTAGCTCTAGATTTATGAAGTTAATTATTTGATGGATCATTTTTCATTTTAACGGAACTTAAAGTAATGTTTAAAGCCCCATTTTGTTTACAAATTAGGTAGTTAATTTAAAACTTCAATAACCTTGTTTTGCTAACGTTTGACAAGCGCATTTGTTCTGATTTATTTGCCGAAATAATTTGCAATCGCGCCGTGAAATGATCACGCCGCGTCGTGATGCTCATTAAAAAAAAATAAAAAAAAAAAAATAATTTGAATTTTAAAATCTTGAATTCAAATTATGTTTTCCGCAATCACGAGTGTGTGTATGTAGGCGTGTGTGTTTATGTGTGGGGGGTATGTGTATGTGTGTAGGCATGTGTTTTTGTGTCTGTGTGCTGGCATAAGTGTGGGTAGTTGTGTATATGAATGTGTTTGTTCCGGGGGGGGAGTTGGGGGGGGTGTATGTGTGTGTATGTGTTTGTGTGTGTGTGCGCGTGCGTGTGTAGTTGTATATGTATGCGCGTGTGTGTAGGACATGGATGCAACCTGGAGACGGCTTTTGCTATAGGAGCAGCATCGTCAGGACACGGTCGACGGTGATGCTGCAGAGGGTGGCGGTGAGAAAATAAAATCAAAGGACATCAAAACAGTCAAATGAGAACAATAAGCAATCGTGATTGCTCACAAAAAAGCGTAGTTTTTTGCTTAGTTTTTTTACTTCTTAGATTTTTCTCTTTACATATGCATGAAAATCTATCTTTATGCCAAATTTCAAATACGTAAAACACTTGATAGTTCGTTAATATTTTATTGAGAGAGTCAGTCAGTGTAAAAATGACACTATTCAGATCTCAATAATTCCATAATTAAAAAAAGTACATTCATGAAAATTAGGATTAAAGGCCTTCTATGCAGTTCTATTAGACGTACAAAATGTCAAGCACGTAGATCTAATAGTTTCTGAGAAATGAGGGAGTCAAAAGCTTGCAATAGTTAGTATAAGTTACACTCTGACAAATGCGTCGCCTGATTTCCGAACTTGGCTGACACACACGGCTGTATGTCTAAATCTGTTCATAACCAGGGGAGCCCACTCCATTAGGAATGAGGAGGCATCCCCCCCCCCTAAATAACGCTAAGACTCCGCAAAGCATTAGCCCCCAAAAGGGTGAAAAATACTCCTAAATCCCGCTCCCTAAATATTTCAGGGGTGCCCCTAGGTCGGTACCTTTGATTAAACTCAAGTCGATAATTGCCGTGTGCACTGTGCAGCGCAGTGAGTACCTCCTACAACTGCACCACTCATTCTGATTACGTGATATCTTTATGCAAGCTTTGAGCTTAGCGGGAAATTCAAGAGATATTCCTAAGCCGGTGACAGTTTTGATTGCAAATTAGGCAAGAAAATGCCCCATATAGATATGTATTGTGTTTTTTTACAAATTTTTTAGTGTTTAAGGGGAACACGGGGCAAGATGACGACCTCAATTTTTTTTTTTTTTTTTTTTTCATTTTTCGCGAAAGTTACGAAATGGCAGCTGATACTTTGTTCTGTAAAATTCTTGCGATGAATCTATAAAGCTACATATGATTAACGTACAAATTAGTTTTATCTTAAACATATAGTTTATTTCATGACACATTAAGGTTTTTTAGGAAATAAAATTTCTCGTTATCTTTCCCTTTATCCGGGGCAAAATGACTATTTCGTTTAAGATGACATGAAACAAATAGGGGAAGAACGCCTGTACTGTATCACTGCCTTAATTGAACCTCAGACATTTAAACTATCAAAAAGCTCTGTGTTGCACTTTATTTGTAAAAAAGCAAAGCTTTAGATATGGGAGGCTACGATGATGAAGTTTTATAAATGTTCGAACTGCGTAGCTTTGTAGCGACGGGATTTAGGTTTAACACTTACAAAAAAAAATCGAGTAGGGCAGACCGGGGCACGTTTACGCAGTGCCTTTTCCGAAACGAGTTATAACTGGAGATCCAACAGTCATACCAGATAGATGCTACTCCCTAGCAATATTCTCACAAGTTTTTGAGCATCAGTCGAGCTTCGGTTTAGCATGCGGATAGAAAATTCTGTTTTCTACCAAGTTGAGTAAATTTTGTGTGGAGCGTTTTGAAGCTTATTGTGAATAAATTCACAATTAAGAACAAATAAATATATAAAAAATCAGCAGAATTTTATCCTTTTTTGAGAAGTGTATTTGTATGGACAGAAAAATTATTACATTTTGTTGCACCTTAAAAATAAATCCAAACTTGCCGACGGGGCACGTTTACACATTTTCAGTCAGGCACATTTACGCACGTTCTTACTGTGTCTTATTACTCTGTCTTGCTTCAAAATGGGGCCCGGACGCTTTTTTCGCTTTGTACTGTTTCAAACCTTTAATATTTTTATACTATTTAGTTTTGAAAATCACCATTCATTTCTAATTAAGTTACAGATTCGTATCTTATAGTTTACAATCATGTAGCGTTGTCTTCATGAATATAAAACGTTTTTTAATTAATTGTGTGTAATTTTATTATTATTAAAGTGGTTTAAGATAAATAAAACATTTAAATTTGGTTAAATATTTCATACACTTAAGCTTTGCTAGGATTTTTACTATGCTCAACTTTGCATTAAGTTTACGCAAATGACTTGGACTGAAAAAAAAAAAAAAAAAACATTTTTTTACGGTTAAGAACACAAGCTGCGCGTCAACTGAATATCCGAATTGTGACTCCATTAACTGCTTAATACAACCACAATGTTTAAAATTTCCCCGGTTAAAACATAAAAATTAGAAAATTCATTGAAAAGAATCCTCGTAAACGTGCCCCAAACTACCCTACTACCAAGTTGAGTATTACTAAGACTTGTAAACTGAAACAAGTGCTATATTAGTGTTTTGAACGGTATTTAACAAGCGCATTACAGTTACATATTTGCGTTCAAAATAATGAAACTTAGTCGCAATGTATAAGTGGATAAATAAAACATATCTTATTTCCCTTTATTGAGTCGGGCACTTCATATTATTGGTTTGGTGATCCAATTTAAGAATATGAAATAAAAGCTTTTTGGTTTCGCAGTGGGATAAATTATTAATGTAATTTAAATACATGATATCTAGGATTTTCATAAAGCAGATATTCAAAAATATGCAATGCCTAAAAACGGTTTTGCCAGAAACTGTAATTTTAGTTTTGTGAAATCTATTGTTTAAAATATTAAATAGGACATTCCATACTTTGTTCACCCACGTTCCGGTAATTAAATAACGCTAAGGAAAATGTAAATAGATATTATTGAAATTAAATCCTCTTTAACGGTTCTGCTAATCAGTCAAGTTCAACCTCATGCAGACACCCCACTCGTACTAATTTCAAACTTTTTTGTTGGAATTATTTTTCAATAGAGATTATTTCCTTAAACATAAATTAGGGGACCTGGGACCCGTATAAAAAGTTAAATTTCAAATTGTTTGACTCATTTTTATTTTTACTTCAAACTTTTAATATATTTACCCTGCATCTGATTTTGAGCATTTTTGCAATTTGAAGTATTCATCTAAGACGATCGGTTGTGAAAATAAAGGTCTTGAAGGTTAAAACGGAACACCCTGTATATATTAAAAATAATAACGTCGAAGAAATTATAAAAGGATTTCTGGCGGGTCTGCGTCCCGGAGACCCTATAGCACCTACAGCCATGATATTTTGTACAAAATTACTTCGAGTCCTGGGGGTTTGCATGTGGGGTTTTTTATTTTAAGTTTCGAAACATTTTTAAACTTTCTTTGAATTCAACGAATGATTGAAAACTTTTCTTTGTTACAGAAAACTTAGAAAAAACTCTATCAATATCATTATTATTTGTCTCATATTTCTGGATCATATGTTTCATTAGTTATGTAATACATATGGAAGAATTTAATTTCCAGTTTAAATAGCAGTGTTGAACTGCATCTTGAACGGCTATTTTGACCAGTCGAGGAAAGTACCAGTCAGACTCCCATTCGTCGATCGAAGCCTTCTTTAACCAAACAGCAGGATTCAATCTCTGGTTAGTACTGTCTGTATAAAGTTCAATTCGGCGGCTTAGTTTGTCTTTTGAAGATAAAATCACTTGTACTGTTTGACCACGGATTGTATGGAATTGGCAAACATCCAGTTGGGGCGACTCCATCTGAATGAGGGGAAAAATAAAAATTTTATGCGCGTATTCCGCTCATTTGAACGAGACCTCAGCTTAATTTAGAGGCTAACATACACCTGCAAAATCTGACATCCCTGAAAACTAACAGATGCTTCCATTTCCGCGTGTAAATCGGATGTTTACCTTTCCATACAATCCGTGGTTAGACAGTAGTATATGAAAATTAACAACTGCTCTAGACGTATTAAGAATTAAAAGAAAATACAACTACAGAAAATGGTTTTAAAAAAAACATTTCTTTATTATTGAAAAATTCGAAAAAAATGGTATCACTAATATTATTTTTCTAAACATATTTATGTGTAATATAAAGCAAAATGAGCTTAACAGACAGCTCTCAGGCTTTATTAAAGGAAAAAACAGGCAAGTTCCCCGAAAAGCAACGGGCGTCTTGTGATGACGACGCAAGTAGTGTTGTGACATGGGTGTTGCAGATGATCCAGGATGGCGATGTTCTTGGAAAATCAATGAAGCATTTACTCCTTCCTGGCTAGAGAGGGAGGCGAGATAGCCAAAAGGAGATGCTGATGTTCATTTAGAACTCATCGCAAAAGGCAGTCTGGACGGCTTGGATGATCCAGATGTTTCTGACACTTCAAGCTGAAGATGTTCTTCGAAAGTTCATTGAAGAGCTAACTCCTTCCTGGCTAGAGAGGGAGGCAAGATAGCCAAAAGGAGATGCTGATGTTCGTTTAGAACCCGACGCAAAAGGCAGTCTGGACGGCTTGGATGATCTAGATGTTTCTGACACTTCAAGCTGAAGATGTTCTTGGAAAGTTCATTGAAGAGCTAACTCCTTCCTGGCTAGAGAGGGAGGCGAGATAGCCAAAAGGAGATGCTGATGTTCGTTTAGAAGCCATCGCAAAAGGCAGTCTGGACGGCTTGGATGATGCAGATGTTTCTGACACTTCAAGCTGAAGATGTTCTTGGAAAATTCAGTGAAGAGCTTACTCCTTCCTGGCTAGAGAGGGAGGCGAGATAGCCAAAAGGAGATGCCGATGTTCGTTTAGAACCCATCACAAAAGACAGTCTGGACGGCTTAGATGATCTGGGTGTTGCTGACATTTCTGGCTGAAGATGTTCTTGGAAAATTCAGTGAAGAGCTAACTCCTTCCTGGCTAGAGAGGGAGGCGAGATAGCCAAAAGGAGATGCTGATCTTCGTTTAAAACTCGTCGCAGAAAACCATTTGGAAGTTGTAATTGATCTGGAGGTGGCAGACGATCCAGGCATAAGGTGTTCTTGAAATAATCATCATAATACTGAAACTTATATGCTCCAGAGAGAGAGAGAGACGAGAGCCAAAAGAAGACGTTCTAGAAAAACAATCTTGGCAGACGACGGATTAGGCGCCGCAGGAGGATAACCACTCCCGTTGAGGAAGATGCATCTATTTCTTTAAAAGTTTTTTTCACGTCATTAAAATTTGTTTCAATCGTTGCAATTGTGGTTTCATATCAAAGTATTTCAAACAGAATGTAGTTCAAGTTCACAGTTGAAAGCAAGTTCTTCAAAAAAGTCCTGAAATTTAGTTTTGTCGTTTAATTAAATTTTAAAAGAATTCAGAACAGCAAATATAAGGTTAACTTGTTTCTCATTTAGAGATTTTCATTTGGGTCTAGTCTTGCCCGAAAATTATTTAATGTGGTGCGCATACTTCGCACAATTTGTTCACTTGACCGCATTTCTACGAGCGGAACAAGAAGATAATCTTCATTCATAATTCTAGCACTATCATAATTGTTGCGAATATCAAATTCCTGTGTATCATCATCACTGCAATGAAATTTAGAACATAAATGAATTATCACAAATAAATTTCATTAAAATAAAATCAATCATTAGCATTAAGACAATAAATATCTACCTAACATAGTTTAAGCGTTTAGAATCTATTTAGCTATTTCACGTCGTTAACAAAAGCAGGGTATACGAAGGGTTTCTAATTCCCATGGCAGGTGATGCTATAATTATTTAGTTTCACATCAGCATTTTAAAAACTTTGTGGCGAATAAATTAAGCTACATTCTGAAGCATTTTCAAGTAAAGTTTTAATATACAGTTGAGCCCGCTCACTGTAAAAACGATTCAGAAACGTTCCTGGAAAATAATGGGCATCTGGTGTGTCCAATTTCTGCCGGTAAAGTACCTTACAAAAACCAGGCGTGTTTTCCGCTAAAATTCAGTAACCTTAATGAAATTGTCCGGGAAGCCGCCTGAAAAATTCAGAAATTATCTTGTTTCGCCAGTCGTGTCTGTAGAGTAAACGTAGAAAGGTGTAATATAATACCTTGGCACCTTCCTGATTTATTTAGAAAGTTGAATAAGCAGTAGTGCAAACATGGCCAAAGCTAAGCCAGAATTGCAAGCAAGTATCGAGAATTTTACTCGCCTGCAATTCTTGCAAAGCAACGTAGTCCATACTTTTTCACTCCCTTTGGCAGCTCAATCAGCATGGACGTGCAGTAATCGAACTGAAGTCGATACACTTAATGAATACGCTCAGTTAATCTTTAAACTGGGAGTTAAAATATTTTTCACAGCAGTGAGAAGTCTGCATTCGTGCAACTTGTAACAATTCAGGAATTTTTTTGACAGTGATACTAGATTTTTCACGGAAATACTCAGTAACGTTTCGGATTTTTTTTTTACAGTGCTTATTAGAATATCGGTTAAAGGAATATCCCGCATGATGAATTCAAGTTTCACTGCACCAAACGTTAAAATTCGTTATTTTGATAGGATATAATGGAATATACCGCTTATTAGAGTATTTTTTCTTGGGAAATTAGCATTCGGTTTAGCGGACTCGGCTGTAAAAGGAAAATGCAAAGAATGGGTGCTCAGTTGGAGAGAGAGTTTAAATTGATCCTCAAAATCATTGGCTTTAAGTAGGGGAATGTGGGGCATAGTGAAATGGTTAAGATGACTGAGCTTTTTCAAAATGAAAAAAATAGATATTTGTTAAGAAAATTAGAGTATATGAAGAAAGAATATTGTATTTAAAATAAAACTTGCATTGAAACATTATTTTTTATTTTTGGTTGTAAAATTTTGCTTTTGAAAGAAAATGGAAATTTTGCACTTCTTTTTTTCATGGGGCAAAGTGAAAAATGATTATTTTCTGAAAAATATTTTTGAACAAATAGATGCGCAAAAAAAAAAATAAATAAAAAAATAAATAAATAAATAAAATAAAAATAATAATAAATGAAATGATAAACTAATAAATTTAGAAATTCCTCGATTATTATAGGAGGAAAAATAAAGCAGTGAATGAAACAGTGAATGAATAAGAAAATAAGTGAAAGAACGAACACTAATAAGTAAATTATTAAATGAAAGATTGTAAATAAGTTAATTAATAAATTCATACGTAAATGATTTAGTAAATGATTGAATGAGTAAATGAAATGATCTATTTCACTTTGCCCCATCCACTCTGCCCCGCATGAGCTTGACTCTAGTTGTGAAAAATATTAAAAATACAAATCAGCTAAACATTAACTAAATAAATACTGCACCGAATATTAGAAGGTACCAATTAATATTTAAAATGTTAATGACAAGATCTTTATCATTTGATAATATCAAAATAATTTATGATTTACAAAAAAAAATATTAGAATACGAGTATCAATTTTTTAAAATTTCTTGTATTATCACATGGTTTGATTTTTTGAGATATTTTCTGCTTCACTGGAATAGACTACATGTGTTACTACATAGTTAAAATACCACTAGATGGATGGCGTAAAAAACAGAGTAAGTATTTCACAATTTCACTTTGCCCCGCATTCCCTTACATTACCAATGCTAGTATATTAATAATTGCACATGTATGAACTGCGAACTGCTCTCGCTCACCCCTTCTTCAACACTTAAAAAACGTTCATTTGCGCCATTGCATGAAAAAAAAAATAAAAAATATACTACTACTAAACGTTCTTGGCGCAAAATGGCACTTGTTTCCTAAATTTATAATGAGCAAAAAATCGACCTTTTTCTGAGCACATTTGTTCAGAATAAAAAGATAAAAATAAATAAATAGGGGAGATACATCTCACATTGCGCCATTGCATGATAAAAAAATAATAAAAAAAAAACATACTACTAAACGTTTTTGGCGCAAAATGTCAGTTGTTTCCGAATTTTTTAATGAGCAAAAAATTAACTTTTCCTGAGTACATTCGTTTATAATTAAAAGACAAAATGTTTTTAAAAAGCGGGAGGGGGGATATATCTCACATTATGTTTTTAAGCAATAAAAGCTACACAAAATATAAAATATCAGGATAGTGTTTAAGTCATTAATAAAGAGAAAAAAAGATATTTACCAGGTTTGTTTCCATTTCCTGTAGAGATATGCAAACGTAGCCGACCCGGCAAGAAGCCCGGCCGAAATCAAAGCAACTTTAAAGTAGTTCATTATCTGAAAATAGATAAAATGTTGATTGATGTCTGTATCTAACTAGAATCCCTATAACTGGAGAGGCCGACGCATCCGCCATTTCGGAGCAAGCGTACAACAGGGAAAGCTACCTTTATTGGCAACCATTCGTCAAACAGGAAACGAGAGAGTCAGAGAGCAAAGGAGAAATTGGCGAAGTTTTGGAAACAGTTGGCGTCGTTTCCAAGCTGCCAGTCACTTCGCGGGCTATTAATTACCCATTTCGTTTTTTCTTTCTGCATCTGCTGGAAATCTGAAGAGCTGAAATCTTTTTTTTTGGAGCTGTTTGCACAATTAACAGCCGAACAACCACCCATTTGACTCAATGTAGCACATGCTAAAGAAATGTAAACATCAGCAGCAATGCTATCGCTGCGAAGCACTGGATCAAGTTCGCTCCAAAATGGCGGATGCGTCGGTTCTTCCACTATAGGGGCCTTATTTTTAACAAAAAAAAATAGTTCAAGCTATAAGAATCAGATCTATTCAGCAATCAATAGTCGTTTACCTCCTTAAAAAAACAATATTTTTCAATTAGCTACTTACTTATACGTTAACTTTTAAACTTAAAAAGTAACAATACACATAACTAATTGACATGAAAATTTACGATGAAGAATATTATTGTTCGTCGTTTTATATGTTGCACTGCGTGCACATTTTCTAAATATTTTAAAAAATCTGTTGCTAAGTGTTCAAGATAGCCCGCCCCATTAAGAGTTTAAAAAAAAATAAAGTCTTTATTTGAACTTTTGAAAATGCAAATACAACGCCTGAGTTTATTTTTACTCAAGTGGGATAAACTATAAATACACTCCTCAAAACTTAAGCATTAAGATAAACTATAACATTAGTGAATCAATAAATTTCATTCGCATGTTTTTTAATTAGCAAACTGTTCCTGCAATTTTCATGAGTTAATTTTTTAGTGCCGCAACTTTTTTTCTTTGCAAAATGGAAGAAAAATCTTTTTAACGTCTATTAAATAAATTGATGTTTTTAAATAATTTCTAAAAAGGGTTGGGTGTATTCATGAACGCCTATTGCATTACGTTTTTAATTCGGCAATTTCATATTTTTGTACACCTATCAATGTAATATTTATTTTCAAATGCAAAGAAAGATCATGTTTTATTAGTGTTTGAGAATTTGAATTGAACAAAAACTATATGGAACATTTATAAAGCGTAAACAAAACAAAACTATATTGCTTTAGAGGGATGGAAAACTACATTTTAATTGATTAAACCCCTAGTTTCTTCAAAACCGAAGAAATTTACAGAGATTTATTTTCAAAGTTTCTTCATATTTTGAAAGTTGATTAAAAAAGACATTTCGCTGAATGTCACCAATTTTGCCACTCTCACTCCGCATTAAAAATATTTTTTGTATCTAATTGTTTGCCAACTTAGCGATAAATACTTGGCAACTATAAGCTTGGCAGTACATGCTTAAATGGTCATCAAATTACGACATTATTTTAGTCTGCATTAAAATTATCGACGTTAAAAAAAAAAAGAGTGAACCTTTTTTTTTTCTTTTCTTACAATCGAGCTCAACCAAAAGGGGTGGTGCATAACTTGATTCTTCTTGTCAAGCATAACCTTACGCTGTGTTGGAGTTATACGAGATCCATGCGTACATACGTACGAACAAATGTCAAATATTAACTCTGGAGAGATGAAAATTGATATTTTGGATGAATATATGCATAATGATCGAAAAATAACTTAACTTTTAATGATAGAATATAATAAGCATGTTAATATATTTTAAAGCTAGTATTTCTTCAAAATTGGATTAATTTAACTCGCACAACGTTTTGAACAGTCAACTAGTTTATCCTTAGACTTTTTGAATACAGTTATGGTTAAATATGGCTGCTTCAATGGCTGGAGCATCCCTTTCATTGCAGTTTTCAGTTCCGGAGGAAGAAAATAGATTTGTGTTCTCGATCACCCCTGGTAATTGCCTGATCTATTGCTGTGTAACTATTTTCTGTTAGAGAAGTTGAAAGCTGCAATAACAAGACTTTTTTACGCTGATGTTCCAGCTGTTTAAGAAGCCATGACACAAGAACTAAAGAACATTCCCAAAACCGAATCTAAAAAGTTTTTTTTTTTTTTTATTGTAACCTTTATTCAATGAGTCCTAAATATCGCCAACATCGCCAAAGTGGCCTCAGATTGCCAAGTGGCGTTTCAAATGTCGCTTGGCATTTGAAATTCACTTGGCAGTTAAAGACATACATTTGGCGATGTAAAGCTTTTAGATGTATTGCCAAAATGTCGCCAATTTAGTTCATTTTTTTAGTCTGAATTGAAGTTAACGCCGATGTGTCCGTTAAAATGTGTAAGCACCATTTTCCAATCAATTTTAGTTAAAAAATCATTAATTTATTTTAATTTTTCCAATGAAAAACAGGGAAATCAGTTTTAACATAAGTAACCTACAATTTTTTTTTTTTTTTTTTTTGATAAACCACGACATGTTTTCAATATTAACTAACATTTATTTTGCAAGGAAACCACATCTTTTGCGCTAATAGAAGCAGATGAGTATGTACCTTGTACCAGGAAGTGAAAATTAATATTTTCGAAGATCTTTTTCATTATATCCTAATTAATATTCGAGATTCACGGTAATGAGATGCAGTTTTTGTACAATACAAAATTTGGCAACTGAAAACTTACCTCAATATCAATAGAAAATCACAGAGATGAAACTTTTATGTTAGCAACTCAAAGATTTTTCTCAAAATGACCCAAAACGAAGTTTAAGAATATAATATTGTTAAAGTAACAATTTATAACCATTGTTATAAACAAAGTAAAATTTCTTTCAGTTTATTCAACAATAGAAATACAATACTGTTTGTTGGTTTGGTTTTGCTGAAAGGTACTAAAAAAAAGAAAATAAAAATATTTTGAAGACATTTTTAAGAGGCAAGACATTTTTTTGAATGTCGAAAATTCAAAATAATAATAAATAAATAAATAAAAATAATAAGATACACATTTTTTCTTTAATTTCAAACATATAGCTTAAAACAAATGAAAGTTTCAAATTCAAACTACCCTAAAAGTTGATAATTCACGTAAAATATTAACTATGAATCTGTAATTCTAAATACAGTTTTCACTCCCTCCCTAATTGATTGCTTCATTCAGGTGGAGCATGTTCTCCCAAAGTTGTTACATTTGCGTTAAGTCGAACTAAATATTGAAACTAATAAGGAGTTTATGATTTTATTTAATAGCTTTTCAGAAATTTCCAGGGTACCATGTTATCATTGAGCAACATTAGGGTATCAAATATACCCTTCTTTAATTGGGTTTACACCACAGATGTAATATCAACTAAACAAGCAACGATAAATCGGTTCACTGGGCAACTGAATAGACGAACAAGCGTCCGAAAAGTACATACGCACAAACAGTTTTAGCCGAGGATTCAGTCAGCGTTGCGTCCATGGAGATCAGTATTTGCAGTTGCATCCTGCGTATACTACGCTTTTTCCCTTTGATTAAAGATTCACAAGTTCAATGGCAGCCAGTGACTGCTGCTATAGAGTTGTGTATACCGTAAAACGGGATGACATTGCCCAGTTTTCAAGTTTAGAGTCAATTTTATAGCACTTGCTGTATGAATATTGGAATAATGAAAATGTTGCGGGTTGGGGGAAGGCAAAATCAACCGGGACCGCTAGTGAATTTAATTTTTGACTCACTCTATATATTTTTAAAAAAATGAAAAACTGGGCGGGCAAAGTCAACCTGCTAAAAGGGATGACATTGTCTGCTTATACTTTTCATAGAAAAACGCCTTCAAATATTTTGTTGAACAAAGTTGACTTTATCAGGGGTGCATAAAACCACGCTGTCTAATAATTAAAAATATTTGTTGAACGTTGAACAAAGGAGAGCAAGTAATAAATATAAACTATGAAGTGAACAGGAAAATTGGGAAAAAAAGGAATACATTCTGTTTTATGCCTTATGTCTGTTTTATGCAAGGGAACATCAGCAATAGTATTATATAGATATAGTTGCTAAGTACCACACCAGCAGTAGTATTAGCAAAGATTAGAGAAATACTCTCTTTGGGGTTATACATACTGCCCCAAGGATACTTCAACCTACGTTGAAATATCATTAATTTGTAACTCGGGTTATCACGAAGATCAGTTTCATCGTAGCTCAGGGTTTTTACGGGTGGAACGGTAAGTAAGGATTCATACCGATGATTGAAATAAGAAGATATATATTTAGGACCACCACTAGGTTCCTGATCGGAATAGATTTTAACATTTATTTTGTGAGAACTCTTTTTCAAGATAATTCAGAAATGACTCAAACCAATCTTTCCCTAGAAGATAATTCTTGAACTTCACACACACTCTGGTAGCTGGGGGCAAGTAATCTTTAGCAATGAGCCGTATATCAATTGATGACAGATGCATGTCCTAATCAGCGCAAACCAAAATGGGTTGGATTATTTCGTTTTCCTCTGGTACTGATATGCATGTTTTTCCCCAAGGTAGTTTACTTTTTTTACCTTAAGATTCCACAAAAATGATTTGAAGAATCTCATGCCAAATCAACAACCCCAGCTCAACAACGTCTCAAATTCCCTTGTCGAGCGCAGCATTTGTATAAGACGTATCGGTGGTGCCGAAGTTTCCTTTAAATGTGCGTGGCATTTCGCTAAAATTCTTTGAAACAAATAATAATGCTGAAATATATTAATAGTAATCATTTTCATTCATATATTTTCAAGTAAGGATCCATTTCTTGTATGAAACAAGTGGACGAAGTTACCCTAAATTTCTTGTAAAAGCCGGGTGAAATTGCTAACAAGGAGTATACCTACTGTGTATGGTTTTGAAAAAAAATCGAAAAAGCTACTTCTTCCTTATTATAAGAGCAACAGGAAAATATAACAGGTGGTACTCACTGACTCAACACACGGACATCGCAGATGTAATTTGGAGCACGTTAAAATTCCCTTGTCTAGCCTAACAGCACACAAAACAACCTGTTTGACTGATAAATTATCAGGAAATTATTCTGTCTATTCCTCGTGCATTCTATACAAAGCAAAAATGATAATACACAATCTTAGAGCCTCAAAGAGGAATCTTAAAGCACTACTTTTAAGGTGATAAATTTTGAATTAAAATCGGGCAAAGTCACCCCGGTGGGCAAAGCCACCCCATTTTACGGTATATTTGAAAAACTTCTATGGTTTACACACTCTTTTTTGTAACGACTTTTTCATCAGTAATTGCATAAAGCATTCTTCTAGCTAATGAACTGTGAATTTGTTAGAAATCAAACTGATTCTCCTGTGGTATATTGGTGGTAAAATCTTTACAAAATGAGAAGTTGCTTAAAATTGTGCGAACTCAGGATTTTTGATACTAATTTTGTACTGATTTGAGGATGAAGTGGTTGAAAAATAAATGTTGTAAACTCTTAGCATACGTAAATAGCGAACGGAAATGGATCAGACTCATGTTCACGAGATAACTTGAAATGCATTTAAAATTAAGTTGAGAGTTGAGTGAGACAAATTAAGTTTACGATTGCACAAAATTAGGATTTATTTGAACACAATTAAAAAGTTTTAAACTCCAAAATATTTGTGTAAAACATAAAACCCAGGAATGAAAACATAAAAATATAGTATATGAGATGTGAGAATTAAGCTACCGGACAATGCATGCGCTATCCGCCAGGCTTGGTATGGACGAGTGAAAATGTAATAGTTTAAATTGATCAATTCAGAAAGGGCGTAAGTCCTACGGAAATCTATTGGACATATGTTTTGTGAAATAATCGATTCATTTGTCTTTGATACTCCCGGTGCAGGGACAAATTATTCTGTCCCTCTATTTAGTTTGGTTTGTTTTTCGTCCTTGTTTGAGTAAGACGTTTTTGTGTTGAAGAATCTTAATTAATGCAGTAGTTTTATCTCGTCTAACTTAATATTCAATAGTATCATACTGGCTTGAAAATAAGAAAACTGTAAACATAAAACGACACTATCGAATAGTGCTAAAAATACTTTAAACTTGATCTGGGGAAGGCTAAGAGCATAAAAATATTTACATTTTAAATGGAAAACAAATGTTTTTTTTTAAATATTTTTTAAGGCCTTTCCTGATTGTTTTACGTCTACAACGCATAATCAATAATGATAACTAAATGACAATTAATAACAGCTTATTAACAAGTTTTTCCTAATGACAGTATAAATTGAATATTAAATGAATCTGGTTCAATTCAAAAGAGTTTCAGGGCAATTTAAAAAATATAAGGATAAACAATGTACTGTTCTGCATAATACTAGATACTTATGTAATGATATCATAGATGTGTGTTTACATCTTTTCAGTTTTTAAATATACATTGTAAGCGTTGTTTTTTTCTTTAAGCCCTTGTGCTTAGTAATGAACTGATAAATTAAATTTTGAAAATATTGGTTCAGTTTCCACCAATCAGCTGTCTGAAAGCGGAAGTAACAGCTCAAAAAAGAAAGAAAAAACAGCGTAATACTTCATCTAACGAATGTATGCAAAATTTGGCCTCCAGTCATATTTCTTGAAGGCACACTATACTCCGTTCACGGAAGAGATTGACGAAAAGGAAACAAACTGGTCGTCAGAAAACTTGCCACTAATAAGGGCAACTACATGATTGACGTCACCAAAAATGCCCCATTTCTTCAATTACATCTAGTCTATCTATTCCACGAACGCAGTATAAAATGAATATATATAACGGCTTTTTTTTTTTTTTTGAAATTCCATAGATTGAGTGAAAAAGAATTAACTATTGTTATCTTGAAAATTCCTGCAAGATATCAGAAAACATATTGGAATCACCTAACCAGTGACTATAACTCAGTCTATATATTTTGTATTGAAATATTTTCACCCATTCCCTACATTCATTTTTTTAAATGTAGCATACATTAACCTACCAGCTACGAAAGCCATTTTCTGCGTACTACTAAACAGGAATCTCGACTTAAAAGATATCAGACACAAAAAGTCGATTCTAAAGTCGCAAAGAAATTTGTCTCACTCAGTACATTTAGAGTCACGTTGGAAAACAATATCGGTAATGGTGGCGTGACTCATATAGACAGGAAGGAAAAGACGTGAAGATCTATTGTTCTGGATTAGGGCCAAAAAACAGGACAGGCGCATCAAATAAAATGAAAGAAAGTCGTTTTTTCGGTCACTTGGGTGCACAATGCAGTAAGGATCCTTGTTTTTATCTTGTCCTTCTCTCTTCTCTCTTTTTTTGTGTTATTTATTAGCTGCTTATTTCTTTATTTGTATTGTTCTCAAGAAGTTCTATTTTTTTATTTAACAAAATAATGTAATAAGCAAAACTTATACAAGCTAGTTGTCATTAGGAAATATTTAAATATGCATCATTTTTTTTGTTTAATAAAAACTGTATCTTTGCCCCAGTTTCTTGTGTTTTGTTGATGTAAGAGTATATTATTTTTACTTTTATTTTTGCTGCCGTGTGCTTAGTACCAAATGCAATATCTTCGCTTCAAGGCAACAGTATTATATCTTACTATTATTCCTGGGATAAGATATCTTTCTGCTCTCTGAGGCAATGATATGTTTGCCATGTCTTTGGTGTATTAGGTGTGAGGATTATAAATCAAAATTGGATCTCTGAAGTTTAATTTAACTAAATTTTTCTCAACACAAATTTCAAATTGTCCGATTTAGGTCATAAAATACTGTTCTGTGAAGCGATTTGTACTAAATTTTGATAGCATTGAACAATCATAATACAATTTGTTTAAAAATATCTACAGTCTGCTTAAGAATGTCTTGTATTGTCTCTTTTTTTGCCTCATGTTACACTATCATTAAGAAAGTTACACAGTATCTATTGGATCAAAATGCTAGTAGCACTTATAAACTACCTGTTATATTTTTATCACAAACTCCGCACGTATATGATTTTCTTTTCAAAATTAAAATAAAAACTTAAATAATAGATTTTTTAATAACATTAATTGACGTTGCGTTAAAAGTATTTTCCAAATTACAGCAAAATGTGTAAAGTTGACCACCTTTGTAAGTTGACCACCTGTCTAAGTTGACCTCTTTTTTAGATACAGAATTTGTCCTCGATCATATAAATCAACCTCTATAAGCTGACCACCTGCTTAAGTTGACCACTAAAGTAGAGCACTGCAAGTGATCAACTTATACAGGTTTTACTGTACTTAATATTTTTTTTCGAAAGTTACGCTTTTTTTCGCGAAAAGAAAAGAAAATAATGATACATAAAAAAATAACAATGGTTAACCGCTGCGTATCCCACAACGTCCATGATATTTAAAAAGCATAATAAAAACTGACGCTATGTGAACAATAATTTTAACATTACTTCAACTTTTTGAAGTTACACTTCCTTTGACGAAAAAAAAAACGAAAGTTTAGCAAAAAAATCAAAAAAATAACTTTTTTTAAAGGAATAACAACAATTGAGGTGGTGAGAAAAACAAAGAGATGTGTAAGTGGACATTTTCAAGTTTTGAGTAAAAAGCGTTTAAAGATAAGGTCTTAGGAAGGCTTTAATTGATATTTTAAATAACACTGTATAGCAGCACCTACCAAAGCTACTAGTAGGATATCTCACCCCAAGGCCCAGAGAAGAGGTTTACCTACTATGTGTAGCGGTTATCTCCATATATTTTAATTTTTGCACTTACATACCTTTGCTTCTCACTTACTCAATTGACGACCATAAACAGTAATTTAAAAATAACTTCTCTCTTTTTAATATTTGAAGTTACGCTTTTTTTGGCTCGAAAGAAAAAAAAAAGGTAGCTGCTGCATATCCCGAGATTTAAACCGCCATATTTAAAGTAACAAAATTTGCTAATCCGGCGATTTCCACCAGAATCTTTGAAGTAACAAAAGTTTCTTATCTCGTGATTTCCACGGCCACATCTCTTAAATAACAAAATTTGCTCATCTCTCGATTTCCATTGGTATCTTTAAAGTATCAAAACTTGATCTTCCCGGGCTTTCCACCGGAATCTTTGAAATAACAAAAGTTTCTTATCTCGCGATTGCCACGGTCACCCCTGAAATAACAAAATTTACTTATCCCTGGATTTCCATTGGTAACTTTAAAGTAATAAAATTTGATCTTTCCGGGCTTTCCACTGGCATGTTTGAAGTAACAAATTTTGCTCACTCCGCGATTTCTACGGTCATATTTTGGGGTAAACATATTTCTTGATCTCACGATTTCCACGTGTACGACGTAATTTTAAAACCATGCTCCGTAACTTCAACGCATAACTGTCGGTAATGAATTATTGTGTATTTTTTAGTATTTACACTGACCGCTCTTCTCTTTTGCGAGTCACATGCCTACGTATTTAATAAAGAAAGGGTTTTACCGAGCGTATTTTGTTTTCTGCTTACGAAAACTGTGACTGCAAATCGTAATGAAATTGGAGTTTGGTTTGAAGAATGTGAAGTAGAATTTTTTCTGAACCTGGTTTAATGATTTGTCACACAAAACGCAATTTCTAATACAATTTGTTTAAAAATACATTTGTTTAAAAAACAAATTGTATTATGATTTGTGTAAATTCAGAACATATATTTTAGGTTTTTTTACACAAAAAAATGCGCATTTTAAGATTACTATGAAGTCCTACATAAAACTGTTACCAAAGGATGTAAATTAAAACAGTCATCATAAAGTTTAACTTTTCTCGGTTGAAATACAAATAAGCATAAAATGGTTAGCATAAAATTCCACATGACACAGTTAACAAAAATATCACCAATTATTGTAAGAGTAAGATATATGAAATGACCATTGATTATTCATTTGAGGAAGATAATTCGTTTATCAGTTAAGATAATTGATAAATAGTTTAAATAGGTTACTTTATGACGGGAAAATACATTTTAAGCAGGCGGTATCTCTCTACAAATAACTTAATCGACATAAAGAATAATTAAACTTAACTCATATTTACTGCTAAAACATTTCTCACATAATTACCCATTATATAAATAAATGTCCCTCAAAAGTTTAGTAACCTTAATTTCTTTACAGTAAATTTTAATGTTTTAATGCATACCCTAACCACTTGCACAATAGGTTTTCATTTGTGTACTATAAACAGATGTTTTATTGCGGATTTAGTTATTCAAAATCAGAAGCCAGCATGTGCTGCTGATTGATTCATTTGTAATATAATTTTTACATGGACGAGTGTAGGACTAGCAAATGAAACGTACGTAGGGTGTTCAATAAGTAAAAATACTACTTTTACTGTCGCGAAACCACTCATCGGAATGTAAATTTCTTTGGCATGAAAAATGTCTATTGTCTATATTAACAAAAGCTACCGATAGTTGGCACGTACAGATTCATGTTCCTGAGCATCACGTGATTGAATTGAAGCCTATCGACGGGCGCCTACAAGACGCAGCTAGTTGACAGAATGGCAGCGTCATTAGAACAAAATTATGCAATTAAGGTTTGTTTTCGTCTGCCAAAATCAGCATTGGAGATCTTTGATATATTGAACGTGAGAAACAACCTTCAACGACCATCACAAAGACACTGATTAACACTGCTGCTAATATCAAGGGAAATCGCAGAATTTTTTTACATCATTGATTTCTGGCTGATTCATTTTCTTAAGAAACCATTACGAGGTAAACATTTTGAAAGCAACAAAGCATGTCTAAAACTCTGCGGAGGGCGGTTTTGGAAAAGCTCTCACAAATTTAACGTTCACAAGTTTTTAAGAAGTGGAAAGAACGTCGGAATAAATGCATTTAGTTCTGGAGAAGTCATTCTTTAAAAAACCATGTAAATTATGACGATTAAAGTTCTTCTGTATATTTTATAAATTTAGTCTTATTATTTACTGAACAGCCCCCGTACATTAATCCCTAACCGGAATGAACTGAAAGCAATAAACAAAAATTGATTGGCATAAAATATTTTCAAGTCCAATTACAATATCTGTCTTAAATGTTAACATGGATCTTACACTAAGTGCTGCACGACGAAAAAATACACCTCTTTTTCCTACAGAAGATAATAAATACAACAATACTTTCAAGCTCCTATCATTCCAACAACTGGGTGAAATCGATTTGTCGAAGAATCCATATTCGAGTGCAAGTATACACACTCTGATAATTGGGTCGAAACGCTGAGGTGGGGAACGAATTTAATCGGGGACCAAGCTTAATTATAGTCGTGCGGATAGTTTATGATAAAGCTATCCATTTTAAACTAAAATGACAGTAATAATAGGTATCAGATGATTTGGCTTAATGCTAAGTTTCCCAGTAACTTAATCTGAAAATATGTATCTACATGAGTAAAATGGAATTATCTGGAAAATAATTTCCAAGTTTTTCAAAGTTGTTCAATTTAAAATTTTTGCTACTGTATGGTTTTAAAAATATATTTTACAGGATTTGACAAATATTTTATTTAAGGTGTTTGGGGAAACTGACTAAATGAGCTCCGCTTGTGCAAGTCTTTCTCTTGTATAAATATTTAACGTACGTTAAATAATCGTAATATTTAACAAAATGTATGTGTTTTTTCACGTCAAATCGCATAATGCCATGTCCCGTCATGTCTCCGATTTTGTCCAATATTTTTTTTACGAATAGATATCGGTGAGAGAAGCCCAAATTAATTTCTTTGGATATTTTGAATAACAATTACGCTTTGAAAAATTTTTCAAAAATTCGATTTTTGATCATTTTTCGAAGTAATTGTTTTGGCATAAATTTAGAAAATCTCTCTAATTTCTTTATTTTTCAAATCATTAAGCTGAATTTGGTATCAATTTCAAGCTAATTCTTTTCTCTTTCAGTGTGAACGACAAAAAGTATTCTGTGAATAGTTGGGTGTTGCCACTCTTTACCTAAAATCTGTTTTCCTGATTTTTCAACTGGGATATTAAATAACTCATTTGCTATGCAAAAAAAGTACAAGGGTAAGTTTGTTGTTTTGAAATAAAAAATAAAGTTTGCTTTGCAGAAAGTACAAGTTTTAAATAACTTTAAATCCCTTTTAAGCTTAAAAAACGCCAAAAACTTTTCAGGACAATTAATACTGGACTGTCATAGGATAAAAATGGATTTGTATTTTTAGTTAATCGCTAAAAAGATATCCATTTTATTGTTCTGAAAAGTTTTGGGTATTTTTTAAGCTTAAAACGGATTTAAAATAATAGAAAACTTGTATTTTCTGCAAAACAAACTTTATTGTTTTATTTTAAAACAACAAAAAACACTCTTCTACTTTTTTCTACATAGTAAGAGATTTTTTCTAGATAGTAAGGAATGATTTAAATATGCTACAAAAAATGATGCATAACATAGTAGATACTCCAGTGACATGACTTGTTTAATCTCAAAATTGAAAAAGCATAAAAACTGACTTTAGATAAAGAGGGACAACACCCAACTATTCACAGAATACTCTTTATTGTTCACGCTGAAAGAGAAATGTATTAGCTTGAAATGGATACCGAATTCAGCTTAATTGGGTGAAAAATAAAGAAATAAGAGAGATTTTCTAAATTCATGTCCAAACGGTGACTACAAAAAAGAAGAACAAATCAAAAATCGAATTTTTGAAAAAAAAATCTCCAAAGCATGATTTTTATTCAAAAGATATAAAAAAAAAATAATTTGGACTTTCTCATAGACATATACTTGTAAGAAAATAACAAACAAAATGGAGGCATGACGGCTCGACCAACCATTTAATTTACGCGATTTGACAAGGAATGATCCATATATAATTTACGTCGAAAATAAAGCCTGTGGTACATTAAGTCTTTTTGATCGTCAAAATCAGACAAAATGTTTTTGAAATGTCTAAACTAAACAGCCTGTATAGGAATACAAATGGAAAAATACAGGTGTATTTCTTCAGGGTTGAAAAATAAGCTGGCAAGTTGAATAAGTTTTAATGTGCAAAATATCGTTCTTGCCTCGTTTTAACTCATTACCAAAACTTTTATTGTTCGGGTATGAAACTCGGTTAACTATGTTTTCTTAAACTAGCTTATTGCCGTAGTGAGAAAATGAGATTGGTATTTATTTAGAAAGAAAATCAGTGATCAGTCTTTTATTTTCATGCGTAACTGGCAATTTTGTTCGTATTGAGTGACAAATTCTCAATTTTTCTAAAATTATAATGCGTTTCAGCTCACGTAGAAGCAAACATAAAGTATTTAAAAGAGAGGATTTTAAGCTGTAATTAGGACCAAAAGTTCGAAGAAAATTGATGTAGTGTATGCGTAAAACTCGTTTAGGGGTCTATCGGGGTAATTTGGGTATGAAAATGACCTACTTTGAATTTTCCAGTCCTGTAAAAAATTTATAGATACATATTTTTTTTTTCTCTTTTTCTTGTTTCCGCTTAGCTTTATGATTTTCCTGTACAGTTTTTTACAAAGCACATGTTAATATACTCATTTGCACATAAATGGCAAACATAAGTTTCACTATACACAAATCATCCCATGGGTGGGGGAATTAGGGTATAGTAATGGTTAAAGAGCAAAGCATAGTTTTAATAACACTCCTACTCAATGTTTTCAAACTTAGGTTGAATATAAGCACAATGTTAATAATGGGATAGTATGAATATTAATTTTTTAAGTATTAATATGGATTTTAGTCTGAAAATAGCACAATATGGCGAGCCGTTAATGAACGGGAAGTAGTTTTTTGTTACAAAACATTTAAGCAAATTTAAACAACCTTCTAATTCACTTTTAGCATATATTACCTTGGGTAGTGAGGATGCACATACATGCTTATTTTTGTAGCCCAATAAAACTATTTGTCTTTCTGATTGGTAAAATGTAATTTATACCCAAATTACCCCATGTTTTTAAATCATTAATTATGTGAAAACTAATCATGTTAAACGTCTCAATTCAATGCCAAATTAAAGTAAACATACGTAATGTCTACATACCTAAACTTGAAAAACGTAGAGTGGCAGGTTACTTAGCAGTACTATGTGGAAGTGGTTGGTTTGCATTGCATGGACATCTGCAAAAAGTTGAATTTATTTTTTATCAATTTCAAAAAGAATGTTGACAACATCTTTTCAGCATATATTCATAGGTAATTTTGATGTTTATAACTGAATTTTTATGTGTATCAAATGAATGCTTTTCGTTTTATTCATTAAAATATAACTTATACCCAAATTACCCCGACTACCCAATTACCCCAACGGACCCTATACACAAATGCTCTTGAAAAAGCTGACACAGGTGCACTCTGTTGCTGAAATCGTGAAATACAGTTGCTTAGTCGTTTTCCCTGTGAGGCGTGACACCCCAACTCTGGAGGAAAAACGTTTGGATGTAAGAATCAGTAGAAGAAATATGGTGTGCTTAAATGTGCAGTAGGGTTTTTTTTCAATAAATTCTCTTTTACTTATTTCTTCTACTGATTCTTACATCCAAAAGCATAGACTAATAATAAGAGTAGACCGAGCTTTCTCATTCTTGCTGATGAAGAAAATTGGTTCATAGATGTATCATGTGACTAGTGGAAGGGCTTGGCGAAGACTTTGGCAGCATGGTTGCTAGATGGCAGCATTATCTACAGTTTGGCACTCGACATGTATTTTACGACAAATGTGTTTTCATTAAAAAAAACTTCCAGGTGCAGAGATTGAACTGTTTTTCTTTTAGTTATGCATTATTTTGACATTAGTAATAGTTTTTGATCAGTTTTCGGTAACTTTTATTTCATTTGGAGCTGTCAGCGTTGGCGTGAACGAAATGGCATAAACCTTTTGCGTTAACGCAAAAATGTACTAATCGGTATCTTAAATTGAAACTGTAGGTAAAAATCTTACCGTTTGCTGATTCTTCTTTGTCGCTTGCATCTTTTATTGCTTAGAGAGTTATTGAAATTGACTAAAGAAAATGCACAATACTATCTAAACGAGAAACTCACTGTATTAACAAAATATTTACAACTTAGAATAACAAATTTACAAATCGGACTCCATAAAAGATCATTCTTCCGTGTTCCATAAATTCTATTTATTTTATTTCGCGCTGGCGTTGATCGTCTGCTACGATTAACGCACGCTGTTGCTAGGATATCCACCAGTCACATGGTTTGGTTTATGAGCAGCAAAAGGGTTGCCATAGCTCGGTCTACTCTGATTATTAGTCTATGTCCAAAAGTTTTTCCTCCAGAGTTGGGGTGTCACGCCTCACAGGGAAAACGACTAAGCAACTGTATTTCACGATTTCAGCAACACAGTGCACCTGTGTCAGCTTTTTCAAGAGCATTTGTGTATAGGGTCCGTTGTGGTAATTTGGGTAGTCGGGGGTAATTTTGCAAAACTCTGAGAGCCTCTAAACACCCTGTACTGTAAGAAATATGACGTGAATATTCTTAGTGCTAAACAAGTGTCATTAGAGTAGTGGTTAGAAATCTCTAGACTGAGGAAAACTGAGGTTCATGTTCCGACGAAAAAATTCCATGCTCTACTGCAAATGCTTTCCGTATAATGATACCCAGGTAGCAAAGTTTTTTAACGTTTCAGGAACGTTTTAAAATGGTTGTCACAACGTTTATGAAACGATGTGCGATACCTGGAGACCCTGAGGACGTTTTTAAAACGTATGATAGAAACTGATAGAAAAGTGAGTTCTTTCTCTCAATCCATCAGAAAGTCATTCTGGTAGCTCAATTAAATGACATCACTTCCATGGACACTTTTGTCGCATGTTAAGTTTACTTTCATCGGCGACGATTGAAAAATAAAATAAGTAATAATAACATTTTGAAAATAAAGTTACCACTTTCGATACATGAATAACACAAACAGCAAATGAAAATAAGTCAACTGAATTTTATTTAAGAAAGTTAAATTTAATCCGGTGATTTTTCTTTTTTTTTTTTTTTTTTTTCCTTTTTTTCATTTTGAATTTTTTTTCTACGAATTTGAAAGAATGAAGCTCAAAAAACAATGCCTTCTAAGACAAATATTTACAGGAGAAAAAATAAATAAAACGTCATAAAATTTTGCTTGGATGTGGAAGTGATTTCTAGGGAGAGTTATTTATATAAATATTTGTTGTGCGTGAGTTTTGGAATCACGTCATAAAACAATATCGTTGATGGTTGCATGAGACGATACAACAATCTGTTGAAAAGGTTTTTTTTTATATAAAAATCTATCACTTTGGCTTATTTCCAAGAAAGCCTCGCCAGCCTCATTCTAGGATAGAAGTGTATTTTGAGATATATCATTCCGAAGAATAAAATCATTTCTTTTCAGTTTTATATGAAGTGCGAGAGGCATTTTTAAAGAAAATCCTAGGTGTTTCTTGTGCACATTAAAATAATTTTTCAAGAAAGAAATTCCACTTGGTAATTTTCTGTACACATTTTCGTGCATTAGAACTACAAATATTCGAGCTCCGACTAACCAAATTACCTTGAGAGTCTCAGGAAAAAAAAAACGTGACATTATCGTTCTGTGATTCAAAGTAATGATTTGTGCACGCTCACTGTTCTGACGAATGCAGGTAAAGGGCAGTAATTGCAAATTTTTCATTTTTATTTTTATTTATTTATTTATTGATTTTTGCATTTTTGTCATCTATTGTAGGGGAATGTGGGGAAAAGTGAAATAGCGGGGCAAAGTGAAAAGGTAAAATATTTATTTTGCGTTTAGCGATACCTAACTCGTAATATTTTAAAAATGTAGTTGCACATGTAGTCTATTACAATCAGTAAAAAATATCGCCGATGATTAAAGCTTATGATAATAGAGGCAATTTAAAAAAAATGATACTTTTATTGTAATATTTGTTATAATATCGAAAATAAGTTTTGACTTACAAAATAAGAAATTTATTGTTAGTATCATTTTAAATATGAATTGAAAACTTCTAATTTGCGTGCAATATTGTTTTAGTTAATACTAAGGTTATTTGTATTTTAAATATTTTTCTCAAGTAGTCGAGTACTTGCTGATCAAAGAGGATGGGACAAAGTGAAATGTCTTATTTCATCTTGCAAGTTTTATTATTAATACAATGTTCTTCCTTTTTGTACTGTAATTTGCAAAAAAAATTTCAATTGGTTCATTTTGAAAAAGCTCAGTCATCTTATTCATTTCACTTTGCCCCACATCCCCTACGTTATCTTTATTATACAAAATCGCTTATTTAGCTTCAGCTGAAAAAAAAGACGCTAAAAAAAGCATTTACCTGTTTTTAGTATTGAATCCAACACACAATTCTTCAAATACCTCGAAAGACCATTTCTGCTGGTACTGCCATTCACCTGCAAACGGCAGTGTTTACCTTCCCTCCGCGGAGCTTGTGCAGGCGCAGCGCGCCTACAGCAGTTAATTAAAACAGATCGTTTTCTCAGAGCAAATACTATTATCCGAATATTTTATTATCCGAATAGGGTCCGATCCCAAATGATTCGGACAGTTGAATTTCGCTTTTACTTTACTTTGTTTTTGCATTCTAATAGTATCAAATATTATCCTGTCAAAAATTAAAAAAATAATAATAAATCAATTTATAAGATTGTTGGAACCTTAGTTATCAAATAATTAGTTTTGGGTGGTCATATCAACTAAAATTAAATGCCAAAAATAACATGTCCTGTTATTCAATCAATCTAAAATTTTAAATATGTCTTGCATAAGAAGAAAAGTTATGACTCTTCTAATATCAAATATAAACAACACTTTTGAAACTTTCTCAAGCGCAGTTAATAAAAAAATCTTATACTAATCTAATACTGCGCAAAAAAAAAAAAAAAGGCAAAGCTATGACAATGTCAAGGAAAGACCCCAATGCTGAAAAGTAAGAAGACACAAAAATTGCTTCTCATTCTCACCCAGCTGATTACTTACTAATTCTCCGCAGCTCCTGTCACAGCCGCCACGGAACTTAACGATAATCCAGCTATCTTGGCACCCACTATTACTGTCAGTTCAGTTCAAAATGAATAGCTTTATCATAGGCACTCTCAAAGACCATAATTAAACTGCATTCTCGATTAAATTCATCCCCCTACCACGCTGTTTCAACCCAATTATCGCCTTGTGTATGATTACCCCCGAGCAGGGACCTCAAGCGAATCGATTCCGTTTGCTTCCAGGAGTAATTAAGAATCGAAAGTGTTACTTTGAGGTTTGTACGCTAAAAAGGACTTTTCTTTTGTGTTTGTAGAGAGAGGAGGAGGATTATATGTCCTCGGATGGATAGGAATGTTTGTATTAGACATGCTTTTTTTTTCTTTTGTGCATTAAATTACTTTAGATACCTAAACGTATGATTAACCAAGATAAAAAAACAAAGTTGCGCAGATATTTTGCTGATTGAAATTATTAACCATCTATGAAATTTGAAATTAACTTCATCAATAACGCAACTTAATAGCAAGTTCTCAAATATTTCGTTTTAAGAAATTATGACAGCTAAAATTAATTTTTAATAAAATAACGTGTCTATTTTTCATCTAAAACTGCTTTGAGCTTTGTACGCTAAAAAGGAATTTTATGTTTGTTGAGAGAGGAGAATGATTATATGTAATGGGGGGATCGATAGGAATGTTTGTGTTAGACGTGCTTTTTTTTTTCTTTTGTGCATTAAATTACTTTAGATACTTAAACGTATGATTAAATGAGATAAAAACCAAACTTGCGTGAATGTTTGGCTAATCATTTACGCATCATCAAATTGCGTTGATATTTTGTTGATTGAAATTATTAACCATCTTTGAAGTTTGAAGTTAACTTGGTCAATAACGCAACTTAATAACTAGATATGAAATATTTTGTTTTAAGAAATTATGACAACTAAAATTATTTGCTTAAAAATTAATGTGCCTGTTTTTCATGTAAAATTACTTTGAGGTTTGTAAGCTAAAAATAACTTTTTCTTTTGTGTTTGTTGAGAGAGGAGAAGGATTATATGTCCTGGAATGGATAGGAATGTTTGTATTAGACGTGCTTTTTTTTCTTTTGTGCATTAAATTACTTGACATTCCTAAACGTATGATTAACCAAGGTAAAAAACAAACTTGTGTTTATATTTTGCTGATTGAAGTTATTAACCATCTTTAAATTTTGAAATTAACTTGATCAATAACACAACTTAATAACTAGTTATCAAATATTTCGTTTTAATTATGACAACTAAAATTAATTTTTAATAAAATAACGTGTCTGTTTTTCATGTAATATTGCTTTGTGGTTTGTACGCTAAAATTTTTTTTTCTTTTGTTGTTATAGAGAGAGGATTATGTTCTGGGATGAATAGGAATGTTTGTATTGTGCATATTTTTCTACTTTCTTTTGTGCACTAAATTACTATAGATACCTAAATACACTGGAAGACAATTGCTAAGGTCGGATGGCAATATCAGCATTAGGAGTCACAAAATGGAAGGCAAAGAAATATGGAAATTATGATAAGTGTGGGGTACAGTAAGACGTGTTATGCGTATGCAAATTTTAGATTCACGACGCAAGTGATAGCGCTGATAAGGGATATAAAAGATTTGGTGCGTCACGACCATTGTTGTTCAAAGGCAGAATTTGACGGGGAAAAATCAATTGACGAACTTGAATTTTTCGGTATGCCTTCCCGACGTCCCTTAAATGATTTTTTGGGTGGTCGAGTTGCTGGCAAGTTTGAAGAAGGGCAAAAAGTATGAGTTGTTACCATGGAGTTTGACGTTAGCCGCAGGGTTGTTTCGAAGGTTTGGAAATCATTTCAAAGAAATTTAATATATAGCAAATGTCACTGGTGAGGTCGTGTACTCGGTACGACATCAGCAGAAGATTGGTACATAGTGCTGGCAACAAAAATGAACGGGCGCAACACAGCTACTGAGGTAGCAAAACCGTTTCCTGCTGCTACTAGCAAGCAAATATCCCGAAAAACTGTAGCTAGACGTCTGCAAGCAGTAGGACTACACGCCCGACAGCTTGATGTGTACACTCTTTTGCCTACAAGTCAGTGTTTCTCCCGTTTGTAAGGATGTCGTCAGCATCACAATCGGAGAGCAGTCGACTGAGCTTGTGTACTACTCTCAGATGACAGCAGGTTCAGTCTGTCGTTCAGTCGTGGACGACAACTGATCTGGCGTGCGAGTAGTACTGAATACAGGCCGGAAAACATAAAAGAAAAGGACAAATATCCTAATAGTCGTGTCATGGTGTGGACTCCGATTATGATCAATGGCCGTACATCACTCATGTACTACAAAAACGGCTATGGCTGCCTAGAGCTACAATGCTGTTGTTCTGCTACCTCATGTTTACATGTTCCGTGGTGCTGTGGGCGATAAATTCGTTCTCATGGATGACAACGCAACATGTCATCGAGCAGCCGCTGTCCAGGAATGTCTAGAGAGCAGAGTATTCAACCTTTCGGATGGCCAGCACTTTGTCTTGATCTGATTTCCATTGAACATGTTTGGAATGAATTGGGGAGCAGTCATGCTGGTCGACAACACCCTTCAACAAACAAGGACAGCCTCATAGGTGACTGACAGAGAAATGGGATAAATTACCCCAACAGCCGCTGGATAATGTTGTGCAAAGCAGCAAACGACGTGTAGAAACTTGCATTGCTCTCAACGGCGGCCATATCCCATATTGACATCTTACACCGGAACGCCTGTGGACGGTTATTACATGTTTTCACTTTAATACATTCATCACAAAATGATCGTTTTGCTCTTTGAACACTTTTCAACGCGTTTTGGTTTTCAGAGCATAATAAATTATCGTCATTGTAACGTTCTAGTGCTCTGACATTAATTTATTTCACTTGGCATCTTACTTTTTTGCGCCTTACATAGCCCATTGTGATCCATCCTTTGCAATTGTCCACCAGTGTATAATGATTAACCAAGAAAAAAATAACTATTTCAAAAATTTGGGTTAATATTTTTCTCATCGAAATTAATAACCATGGTTAAAATGTAAAAAGTAAATAGTTTATAACACAACTTAGTTACTAAATATTTTGTGTTATTAAGTTATAACGACTTAAAAAAAAAGTTTAACAAAAGTAAGTCTGTCTTTCATGCAAAATTACTTTGAGGTTTGTACGCTAAAAGGACTTTTATTTGTGTTATTAAGTAGAGGAGAAGGATTATGTCCTGGGATAGACAGGAATGTTTGTATTCGACTAGCTTTTTCTTTTGTTTTGTGCATTAAATTACTTGAGCTACCCAACGTATGATTGACCAACATAAAAAAAAAAAAAAAAAAAAAGAAAAAACTTGCGTAGATACGTGACTGATTGAAATTACTAACCATCTTCAAAATTTAAAATTAAATTGATCAATAACGCAACTTAATAACTTGTTATGAAATATTTCCTTTTAAGTAATTATGGCAGCTAAAATTGTTAAAAAAACGTGTCTGTTTATATTTAAAATTACTTCGAGGTTTGTACGCTAAAACGAACTTTTTTGTTGTGCTTATAGAGAGAGTCGCTTATATAGTGAGGGTAATGTCCTGGGATGGATAGGAATATTTTTATTAGACATGTTTCTCTTATTTCTTTTGTGCATTAATTTACTATAAATACCTAAATATATGATTAACCAAGAAAAAAAATACCTATTTCAAAAATTTGAGTTGATATATTTCTGATCGAAATTACCAACCATAGTTAAAATTCAAAAGGTAATTAATTTATAACACAACTCAATAATTAGTTATTGAATATTTTGTATTAGGAAGTTATAACAACTAAAATGAAATGTTTAACAAAAGTCTGTCTTTTTATGCAAAATTACTTTGAAGTTTGTACGCTTAAAAGGAATTTTATTTTGTGTTATTAAGGAAAGGAGAAGTGTTATGTCCTGGGATAGTCAGGAATGTTTGTATTAGACGTGTTTTTTTCTAAATGTGTAATAAATAATTCTCTGTGTAATAAATTACTTTAAATACCAAAACGTATGACTAACCGAGATAAAAATCAAACTTGCGTAGATATTTTCTGATTGAAATTATGAATCATCTTTAAAGTTTGAAATTAACTTGATGAACAACGCTACTCAATAACTAGTCATCAAATATTTCGTTTTAAGAATTTATGACATTATTTGCTAAAAAAATAACGTATGTATTTTTCATGCAAAATTACTTTGAGGTTTTTACGTTAAAAATAACTTTTATTTTGTGTTTAAAGAGAGAGGGTTATGTTCTGGGACGAATAGGGATGTTTGTATTAGACATGTTTTTCTATTTTCTTTTGTGCACTAAACTGCTATAGATACCTAAAAATATGATTAACCATGAAAAAAAAACTAATTCTTAAATTTGGGTAGGTATTTTGCTGATTGAAATTACTAACCATGGTTAACATTTAAAAATTAATTAATTTATAACACAACTCAATAATTATTTATAACAAAATTCAAAACGTAGTTATCGAATATTTAGTTTTAAGAAGTAATAACAACTAAAACTAAATGTTAAAAAATTTCATTTGTGTTTCCAAAGTAAAATTACTTTGAGGTTTTCACGCTTTTTTTTTTTTTTTTTGTATTTTTCTGAGAACAGAATGATTATGTCTTGGACCGAATAATAATATTTGTTACAGACATGATTTTTTTTCCCTTTTTTGTGAAATCATACATGTTTTATTTGTTTCGTTTATTTTTTAATATTAATTTGTTTTTCCATAGTTCTTTAATTTTTTGCTTGCTGTTTTTTTTCTTTTTAATGATTTTTTTAAACATGTTACTTAATTAGCCTATTATAACTGAAAAAATGTTACAATGTTCGAAAGTAGTTAAATTTCATATACTGCAAACACGTTAAAAAAATAAATATAATTTTAACTCAAAACAATGCATTTTTCAAGTCATTGATTTAAAGAGCAATAAATTCAAAATGAAAAAAAAAAGCTCTGTAGTGAGTGAGCTAAAGCAAAAAAGAGCGTACAGTATTGATTCCATTGGAAAATATTTCCATACTAAAGACAATTTGCAAAAGTCAAACAACAATTCCTCTAACACTTCATCTTTCGACTACCAGCTATTATATTGATAAACCATTTTAGAAGTACTTTACCCGCGTTGCTATACTTAGCCAGAAAAAAAAAACATAGTTTCATACTCAGAAATCAGATTTTGCAAAACTGAAGTCGCATAAGATTAATACGAATAGTTTCTAGGCATACTGTTTTACTTTAAGCCTTGTAGATTACTTTAAAGAAAGATTTTAAAATACTCGCCCTATGTTCTTATAATTTACTTCCGTATACATTTTTTACAACAGGCGAATAGATTTTTTTTTCTTTACGAGTTCAGAAAGTTCGTAGCTGAAAAAATCTGCACGCCTGACAGAGCGGTAAAATTCCATTAAAAATAAAAGAAAGAAGTTTAATTCCTTGAGCAGAATGAATTTAAAAATAAATTAAAGTTGAAGAGATGCAGCGGAGATTTGAAGAAAATATTTTCAGCGACAAATGAAAACGATGGATGTAAAATAGGATGAACTTCGGATTAAATTATGATTTGATATTTTGTAAAGGGATTGCATCGAACGAGGAAGAGATTTTCTTCAAAAGGGTCTTGAAAATAAAATTTCGAATTCGTCTGTCAGCAGCTCCATTTGATCTCGAAGAACCTTTGAGTTCTTCATAATGAAATTTATGCATTCTGAGCGTGAAGAAACATACTGCGAAGTTTTAACAATTTTGTGATATTTTTACAGAAATAACAGCACCAAGTATGTTTCGCATGAATCTCTAATCTGAGTTTTCCGCCATTTCCGTTAAAATATTTGTAGGAAAATAATTCGAATTTATTTTAAATATTTAACCTCTTTTCCGAGGAAAATATTTGAGAAAAACGTGCTGTATGAAAAAGGAAAAAAAAAAAACTCTTTAATTTCGGTCGTTATGATCATCAAAATGATAAAAATAGATTTCCTTTTTATATCTGTCACAGGACATCACATTTTAGGCTTTTCTTTGACACATTGAGGCATTGATTTTCTGAATAATACATTAAAAAACATGGACGCAGACCGTTTTTCGATTTTTCCCAAAGAGGGGGGTGCTGTATACTCACGGTTATCGGACACAAATCCGACGGAAAACAACAAAAAACCATCACCTTTTATATGTAGAAACATTAATTTTTCAAAGCTTGGGAGGGGGCAGAGGATCAAGTGAACCTCTTAAGTGACAAGCCTACATTTACACTTCTCTTGGAATACTGATATTCGGAACTTAATTTCTAGCAAAAGAAGTACAGGAGGTCTATTCCCCTTAAAACCCCTTATTTTCCCTTCCCTTATTTTCGTACTTAAAAAACTCTGAATTTTTCATAAAATAAAAAAATTCCGGTAAATAAAGTATAAAATAAAAGCAGGAGTAATACAATCAATGCCGGTATCTGAACATGAAGAGTCTAACAAGTTTGTTTCATCATAGTCTGATCCATTTGCATCGTCAGTGTAAATGTAGTAAGTAACTACAAAGTTACAAAAATCCATCAAATGACGAGAAGCTAAAAACTCTTTAGAATTTAGAAGAAATTTTTTTTTAAAAAAAAGCTCACTATTTATGGGAAAATGGTAATTTATGTATGACGCATAGGCATACCTGTTTTTTTTTTTTTTTTTTCTGGAACTCAAGTTCGCCATTCCAAGCTTATAGCATTTGCGTATTCCAGTTGCGCATACAGATTACAATTTTAAGGGGGGGGGGGGTCATACTGAAGAGTGAACCTCTCCCGCATGATCAAGCCTACCGTTTTGGGTACGAAAAATTTCTGAAACAGCCAGGGGGCCAATAAAAAGCACCAAATCGGTCAGGAATAAGGTATCTAATTGGGTGAAAACGTTACAAGTTAATTTCATCTGGAATGAAGAAGTATCAGTTGAAATATTTACTTTAGAAAATAATTAATGACTCAAAAAGATATTGCAACTGTTTCTTCTTTTTATTTCTCAGATTCTAATTATTGAAAAAATATTCTTTTTTTTTTCCACATTTTCTTCAACATTTAATCCTTTTCCGTTGGCAGGCCAGATGCATCAATAATGCGAGCTGTTAACATCCCGTAGATTTTAGGTTGTCGGTTGTACCTTTAATAATCTGATTTAAAATGGTTTGAACTTCTGTTATGAATTTTCGGTTTATTTCATCATAGAAAGAACTTGGAAATAATTTAAAGGAAATATGGTAATGTAATCTCACTTTCTATTCAAATACAACTCGAGAAAATTTTGAATGTTAAAACGGAGATTCTGTGTCATATTAACTAAGGTTTTGTTTTCCTTGGCTGCTACCATAGTTTTTTTGCACAACTTGAAACAAGTAGTCGAAACAGCTTTCGATAAGGTACCGCATGTTACTCTACTTAGCAAATTAGCTAATATAGGAATAGGAGGGGAAAATTTCATTTGGATAAAAAACTGGCTGATCAGAAGGAAATAAAGGGTAGTTGTAAGGGGAACTTATTCTAAATGGAGTGAGGTTTTAAGCGAGGATCCTCAAGGATCAGCGTTAGGGCTTGTTTTGTTCATTGTTTTTATGAACGATATTCATAAAAATATTTCTGGGAACATAATTGTTTTGCTGACGATGTCAAAGTTATGGGGGTTGTAGAAAATGAAGAACACGCAAACCAGCTGCAAGAGGATCTAGATCATTTTAGGGAGTGGGCTAATAAATGGGGTATGGCTGTTAATGTTGGGAAATGTCAAGTGCTACATTTAGGGCATGGAAATAATTGTACAAGTTATTATTTGCAAGGTTCAGTCATTAGTCAGGCAGAAAAAGTTACTGATCTAGGCGTCTTAATAAGTCAGGATTTAAAGTTTAGTCAACACACAGTGCAGCAAAACAAGTAACAAAGTCAATTAGATGCTTGTGTTTATCAATAGATCTATTTCAAAAAATCTAAAGAAGATCTTCTGCCCTTATATAGGAGTTTGGAAAGACCTCATTTGGAGTATGCTGTTCAGTTTTGGTCTCCTTATCTTAAGAAAGATGTTGATGTATTGGAAAGGGTTCAAAGGCGGGCTACAAGACTAATTAATGGACTTTCTCATTTAGACTACGATTCCAGGCTTGGAATGCTAAAAATGTACGGTCTTGAACAAAGAAGAGACCGAGTTGACATGATTCAGTTGTTTAAATTTATTAAAATGAAAAATGTTACGGGGCTAAAGTTTAGCACTGAAAACAGGACAAGGGGTCATTGTTTTAAACTTTTTAAATCTCAGGCTAACATGGATATTAGGAAAAATTATTATTTTATCAGGGTAGTGGAGCCTTGGAACAGCTTACCGGAAGAGAAGGTAACGAGCAAGGGAGTAGATAGTTTTAAGAGGACCATTGATCTTCACTGGGGATTGTAAATTGACTAGGACCAGCCTAGCTGGGCCCAGAGCCTGTTGCTAGTCGTCACTTTTGTATTTGTATTTGTAAATATGTAAAAAACTTACAAGATGAGCGAACCAAAGATGGCCGTAGTTAAGCTTTGATGAATGTTCGTAATTTTCTGATTAAGTGGTTTTAGTTGATTTTTTTTTATGTTGAAGCTAACATTAATCTGTAACACAAATTTAATGCAATTTAATTTGTACTATAAAACTTAACTGGTTTTATAAAACAATTTCAAAACTATAGTTTGTTGGCCTACTTTGAAGCATAATTCCTCAAATATTCAGAATTTACACGGTAGAGAATTATTATAATAGTTAATTTATTCAAGCTAAAGTGAATGAGGTTAAAGTTTTTAAAAAAATCTTTCAGAAAACGTGATTCAACTCGCGATTACGTGTAAATTGAAGTTCTTCTTAATTAGAAATATGAAACTTTTTCCAATTATTTCAAAAGCTTGAAGAACAGAAAAGCTAATAACGTATAAAACAATTAATAGAGAGCACAGTAAAAGACTGAAAACGTTTATATAGCGCGGCGCATGGAAGTTGTATCAAAAAACGTAATGGTATAAGAGCAGTTTTTTTTTTTTTTTTTTAAATAGGGTATTAATATTTGTCCCAAAAATACTGGTCAAAAAAAAAAAAGTGGTTTTGCTATTATAACTACTGTTCATTAATTTGTCAGAAATTATTACTGTCATTATTACAAAAACAACTAGGGTAACACCCCCAGTAATTGGCAGGTCATCAGTGATTGGCACTTCCAACAAAAATGTCCTAAAATAAGATTCGTATCTAATCTTTTAAAAGTAGAAAGCTATTTACAAACTGAATGTACCCTTACTTTAAAGATTATAACTTCAATTCATGTTACAAAATGGTAGCAGTGAATAGGAAAGAGAAACTATTGTGGCTTGTGTCAAATCAGCCAATTTTGTTGCCAAAGATTCTTCTCTGTCTTAAGGCAAGCATGCTCATCAAGCTAGTAAAATCTGGCTTAAAATATAATTTAAATTCTCACTATCAAAAGTTTTGTTTAGCTGAAAGGTGTTACTTTGAGTGGGTAGAAATGCATTTTTGTCCCTTTTTGGATTTTTGAAATATTATTGGATGCCATTTAGTGGTGCTTCAGTTTTGCTGGTCTCCAGTAATTGGCACATGTGCCTATAAACACTAATTAGTTGTGCAATATGTAACTAGTTTGATTTCTGATACTTTTGTAGCAACTATACTATATGGTTTCTACTGTTGATTTGAATTCTACAGAACAGGGCTGTTCAACTGGCGGCACGCCATCCTCTTATTCAGCATATTTCTTTTTTTGACATTTTATGGTATCAAGAAGCATCCGAGACACCATTCTTGGTCAAACCGGGGTCCCCGAAAAAAAAAAAAAACTTGATCGCTCTTTAACTTCTTCCATCATTGTTTTGGGAGAAAAAGGTACAGGGCATCTACAGGTCAAGGCCATGCACATTAATAGTAGAAAGTGTTACAAGTTTGCAAATAAAATTTATGTGTATGTGTAATGTATGTTTATATATATATATATATATATATATATATATATATATATATATATATATATATATATATATATATACATATATATATATATATATATATATATATATATATATATATATATATATATATATATATATATATATATATATATATATATATATATATATATATATATACATATATATATATATATACACATATATATATATATACATATATATATATATATATATATATACATACATATATATACACACATATATATATATATATATATATATATATATATATATATATATATATATATATATATATATATATATATATATATATATATATATATATATATATATAAACGCTCTGATGTTCAAACGAATTCCTAGAAATAGTACTGCATCACGTTGGCAGGGGGAGACAGGGAAGGCAGAGAACATTTCAGATAAGCAACACCTGCCTGCAATTGGTTAAAGATAAAGTCTCCCGCACCCCCCCCCCCTGACTCTACAGCTTTTGTTGATTTTGAAAAATAAATTGAGAATTTTTCTCGTCAACTCTCCACTCTTTTCCGTTGATGATATTGATCTGACTGGTTGCGAAAATGTTGGGTTCTCGGATAAGGTTGCAGCTTGTTTGATAATCCTACTGTTTCATTGTTCTATAATTAATAATTCAACTATTCATTGTTATTGTATAAGAGGTAAGAGGTTATTGTTCAACTTTTTCAAACTGCAGTCCGCCAAGTGATCAATGACCGGAATTCTGGCCCGTGGGCTATTTACAGTTGGACAGTCCTGCTATAGAATAGACTGTTATATTTTAAGATGAACAATAAAAAACAAATATGTTTGACCATCAGTCAGATATTGCGAATTTTTTATGGTCCCTTAGAATCATCGGGTCAATGTTCCTTTTTCTGCGGAAATAGCTAGCTATATTTTGTAAAATGGAAACTGCATACCGACTAATGAAACAGCAATAATCTCGATATTTTTTTCCGTGCAACACTCGAAATTTATTTTTATTTCTCTAAAATAGTTTTTCAACGCCAAAATGTGTGATTTAACATTAATTTATGTAAAATTATATACTTTAAATTAACATTAATTATATTTCTTTTGATGATAGAAATTCTATGTAATCTAAAAGTGAAAAATAAAGTGATTTTCCAGTTCTATTAACATATGCCGATTACTGGATCACAAGGTGTCATTCACTGGGGTATCAAGTGCCAATTACTGGTGATTTTGGTAATTTTTTATACATTTATTTTCATAAAAATATCAATTCAGATATTTTTGATTTTAGTGAAACTAAATTGATGCACAGATGTGCATTCTTTACTACAAAAATATTTGAAAGTGAATATTTTTTTCTAAGTAATGCAAACAGAGATAAGTTTAAAGACGAACTCTTAATGTGCCAATTACTGGGGTCGTTACACTATTAGAAAATTGCATAATCGCTTTTATATAAATTGATAAACTGGTCTAAACACTTCTACAGGAAGTTTGACTTCTAAAAGCACTTAATACATACGGGTACACACACAAAGGCATACACCCTCATGTATATGTGCTTGTATATGTACATGCTTGTATATGTAGGGGAGGGTGGCTCAAAGCGGGTTGGTAGCCCAAAGCGAGTAGGTCTTCGTATGCCCCCCCCCCATGGTGTGTTAGCGGCGATGAATACGTATGTCGTGTTTACCCGAACATCCCCGAGT